>NC_135649.1:30303030-30606060 GCF_053574225.1 Canis aureus | reverse complement strand
TGGGGCACCAGAGGCATTTGTTGCAGAATTTTATTTTATTTTTTATTTATTTTTTTTTGTTGTTGTTGCAGAATTTTAAATCTAGTGCTCTAAACCATGATTCTATTTGGGTCAAACTGTTTCTCAAGAAAAGATTTCACTGTATGTGTTTTCTGATACATGAAATATCCCATGCTTCCCAATACATGAATTATCTCTTTATAAATGTTAATTGTGCTCCTATTATGTGTCTTGCAGCATTATGGACATCTAGAGTTAAAAAAGCACGAGTCTTGGGATCCCTGGGTGGCGCAGCGGTTTGGCGCCTGCCTTTGGCCCAGGGCGCGATCCTGGAGACCCGGGATCGAATCCCACGTCGGGCTCCCGGTGCATGGAGCCTGCTTCTCCCTCTGCCTATGTCTCTGCCTCTCTCTCTCTCTCTCTCTCTCTGTGTGTGTGACTATCATAAATAAATAAATAATTAAAAAAAGTATTAAAAAAAATAAAGGATCTTTAAAAAAAAAAAAAAAAAGCACGAGTCTTACTTTCTTAAAAATGTTCATTTGGGCAGCCCGGGTGGCTCAGTGGTTTAGCACTGCCTTGGGCCCAGGGTGTGATCCTGGAGACCTGGAATTGAGTCCCACGTTGGGCTCCCTGCATGGAGCCTGCTTCTCCCTCTGCCTGTGTCTCTACCTCTCTCTCTGTGTCTCTTATGAATAAATAAATGAAATCTTAAAAGAAAAAAAATGTTCATTTCTGTGATTATCTGTCAAACAGGTGGACCTGATTCATTTGACTATTACAGGACAATGGAATGGAAATGATTATTCAGGCTTGTTTGTGTGTGTCATGTGTTCAAGTTTGTACATCACTTTTTTTTCAAAGTACAGATGTGAAATCAATTACTGGAATTTATGTCAAAATATTAAGAATTAGCTAAGTAGGCAATAGAAAGTGTAGGTGGAGGATTAGGGGTTGGGAAAACCTGCCAGCATGCCAATAGCTCCTTTCCTGGCAGCTTATTTATGCAGCACACTCTTGCTTTGATCTTCTACAATCTTGAACTCTCTTGACATATCAATTAAAGCCAGACCTCTGAAGAGTCTGTGTTATAGAAGTAAGACCCCATGTTTGATTTTTGGACATTAACAGACCTTCAAAGTATATATGATCATAGTGTGTATGTTTGTGTGTGTGTGTGTGTGTGTGTGTGCGTGCATGCACATTCATTCATGTGTCTACATTTTAAAGGATGTAAGACAGGCTTGAATCAGATGTGCTTGAAATACTCAAACGGTCACTCTCATATAATTTATTATTCCAAGTCCAATAAGGAACAAAAATATTAGCCATGTATCCTTGTTTATTTGTTGCTATTTCTTTTTTTTTTAAGAAGATTTTATTTATTCATGAGAGACACACAGAGAGAGAGAGGCAGAGACACAGGCAGAGGGAGAAGTAGGCTCCATGCAGGATCCCCACGTGGCAATCGATCCTGGGAGTCCAGGATCACGTCCTGGGCTGAAAGCAGGTGCCAAACCGTTGACCCACCCAGGGATCCCCTATTTGTTGCTATTTCAAAGGCTCAGCAAGAATATCTGTTTTTATGCATAAGCAGATTAATTTTTTGTGTGAGTTGAAGATCGGGCTTTGTGATTTGAAGAGGGGAAGAATAATCCCTTTTCCAAAGTTATCTATTCTACTAAATTAATGTAGTACATGAAAATTAAATTTTGTACATTTGTTTTTCTTTTCCCATCATTTTTCTTTCATATCGTGACACTTGAGTCCCTGATATGACTTAACATGTCAGTGCCTTTTGAGAGTTAACATGGTCAAATGCAAAGAGTAAGTGAATGAAGTTCAGACTACCTGGGTTTTTTACACTAGTAGTGCCACATATTGTGTAATTTTTGGCAATTTATATATTTACTCTGAGAAGTGTCAGTTTTTCTATCCTTGAGATGCAAATGAGAGCATGATTAAATGATGTATCTGAAAGTGGGAGTCTATACTAAGTGCTCAATAAAAGCCAGTATTTCTTTTCATTCATTCTATGAAAAGATGGCTGAGGGAAGTGTGCTCGTCGCTGATAGAGAATAATTAGCCCAGAAATAAGAGATTGCTGTATTATTAAGGGCCCCACCCACCTTTCAGCTATTGGTAATGGCCTGTAAGAGTTCTTTACCAAACACATGGACTTAAAAGCCTTTCACCTTTTTGTCCCTGTACCTTTTTTCTTTTTAAAAAATTTTTGTATTATTATTTTTTCCTGTACCTTTTTTCTTTGTGACCTCCGTGCCTCAGTTTATCATCAATATATGGTGCCAATCATTTTGTTGTAGGTTTATAGAATGTAGCGGGGATACAGTGCCCAGCTGAGTCTCAGAAGTCCAGTATAAACAGAGGCATGACCGAATTCATGGATTTATATGCAGGGAGAGTAGCCATTAGCCTGGTAGGAGGTTGTTGTACTCCCTTTTGTCATCCTCTGCTTTTCCTCCTTAGGTTGGAGATTCATGCTCATTTAAGAAAAGGTCAGACATAAAAGCTTCAAAATTTAGGTCAGCCTAACTCCAATTAACTCTCAAGAACCAGACACCCCACTCCTCATTATGCTGAGCAGTCGTCAGCGTTCTCTAAGGTAAGGGCATACTAATACACTTGACAAGATTCTCTGATTCATTGCATGCTTGCAGTAGAAAGATAAGGGGAGCCAAAAAAAAAAAAAAACAGAATTAATTTTATCCCTGAAATGTGAAGGGATCTACATAAACAAAAGAAGTAGCCTTGTTATTTAAAGTGGAGACTGGAATAATACAATGGCCTAAATATTTGAATTTTATTGACTCTATTTATACAGATTGCTAGGGAGAGTAGTATTTACTGATAGGAAAATAAGAGAGGAAGCAAGTTTCCTGACCAGGATTTTCTATTAAATTTTTCTAAGTTATTTTGGATATATAGAGTCAATAAAAAGAATAGTGGGTTAAAATTGGGGATTCAGATTATCTGGTTGCTAATCTCTGATTTGTTTGTAACTAGGTATATAAATTTAAGCAAATAGTTTAATCTTTATATGCAAAATAAGGGGATTTATCTATCATAGATTGCTTCTAAGTCCCTTTTTCCTGTACATTTTGTAGTTCTATTTTCATCAAATACCTTTGGGTCAAAATGAGAGTCTATACGTATTTGTGATATATTATTGAGAACTCCAGAGCTAGAAAGTACCCTGGAGTTTACCTTTAAGAAGTGTATCATTTACTTTAAAAAATATTCTTGGGAAGTCTGGGTGGCTCATCGGTTGAGCGTCCACTTTCGGCTCAGAGTGTGATCCTGGAGTCCCAGGATCGAGTCCCACACTGGGCTTTCTGCATGGAGGCTGCTTCTCCCTCTGCCTGTTTCTCTGCCTCTCTCTTTCTCTGTGTCTCTCATGAATGAATAAATAAAATCTTTAAAAAAATATTCAAAGATGTTTGTAGAATGTGATATCTTTAAATTATAAGAAATAAAATTGGGGATCCCTGGGTGGCGCAACGGTTTAGCCCTTGCCTTTGGTCCAGGGCGCGATCCTGGAGACCTGGGATCGAATCCCACATCGGGCTCTCTGCTTGGAGCCTGCTTCTCCCTCTGCCTATGTCTCTGCCTCTCTCTCTCTCTGTGTGACTGTCATGAATAAATAAATAAAATCTTAAAAAAAAGAAATAAAATTTTAAATAGGAAAACACAAACCATTAGATGAGAGATACACGTTTCAGAACTCTTTGGTGAGCCAGTACCACAATTTGAATATAAAATTGGGTTCTGAGAATCCTGGAAGCCAAGGGGAAAAGTAAAATAAATTGGGTTACGTTTTATCTCATTGTTACATAAAATGAAATACAAAACTTTGTCTTGTAAAAGAAACTTTTCTAACCCTAAAATTAAAATTGTACAAGAAATTGCTTGGATTCTTCTACAAAGGGCTGTTGGTAATGTTACTCAATGGAAATTTATTCAAAATTATTTCTTAGAATATATAGATAATGTTCCTCATTTTAGTTTTCTCATCTGCAAATTGGGAATAATTATCTAGGAATCAAAGATATAAGGATCAATATATAGGTAGTAATACTATTGTTTAAGGTGGGGGCATGTATTAATTTACATGAATTAAAAGTTTAGAAATGCATCCAGAGCTTCCGATAATATCCTTAGCCATCACCCTTTCTTTTCCCTTTTGAATTGGCTTCATTCCCTGGGAAAGGTCCCACTGGCTCACATTCACTATACAGTCAATGATAGCAGAATAGATGACTTCATCCCTAGAGTCCAGCCAATATCCTGAATATTTTGATATTGGGCAAATTTGTATTATATTGCAATCTCTGCACAAATCACTGCAGCCTGCTTAATGGAATGCTTTCAGTTAGGCAGGTATGAGTCAAGGGTCTATCCATGAAGAAGAGTCTAGAATTAGTGTCTCCAAACTACATGCATTTAGAATGGGGGGTAGTATGGGGTGAAGTGTGGTGGAGAATGTCCTTCATCAGTCGTTGAGATGTCAAACACAAGAAATAAAAATTATATGTGTTAATTACAATAAAGTCATAGGCCAAACATTGTTTGGTCAGTACGGAATGATCATGAGGAAATTTAATTAAACTGCAACATTCAACGTGTCAAGAAAGGATAGATTAAAGTATTCATTTCATAGTAGGAATCCCCTTGCCATTTGGATAGGAGTTTTCATATTTCAGTGACTTGGAAAGTTAATATTTCCTATCACAAACTGTTTTGTATGCTTCCCACTTGCTGTCTTTTAATTGATAGACATCTACTAGGTATGTTCATTCTTCTCAATAGTTTATAAATTCATCGTGGCTTGGGAGTCTCCTCTTTTGGAAACTGTGTATATTCTCTCCCATCCTTTAGGTATTTCTCTTTTTTGGTTAGTATCTGAGGTCAATTTTCTTTTCTTTCTTTTATTTAAAATATTTATTTATTTATTTATTTATTTATGATAGTCACACACAGAGAGAGAGAGAGAGAGAGAGAGGCAGAGACATAGGCAGAGGCAGAAGCAGGCTCCATGCACCGGGAGCCCGACGTGGGATTCGATCCTGGGTCTCCAGGATCGGGCCCTGGGCCATAGGCAGGGGCCAAACCGCTGTGCCACCCAGGGATCCCTCAATTTTATTTTCTACATTTCTTCTGGAAGTTTCAATTCAGCATTGTTATGCTGATATGAAATATGTCCTTCCTCTACAAATTTGTTATGAGGACCAAATGAAATAATGTTAGATATCTATATCTGTGAAGTGCTTAGTTTGGCAATAATAGGCACTCGATAAATAGTAACAGTGAATATGAATATTGTTCAAACAACAGTTAAAAAAATACAGGAACAAGACAGATATTGATGGGGCCCATTGTTTTCTTTACCAGAACTTTTTTGTTTTTTGAATGCCTTGTTGTTTAATGGCATTAGTATCTTCTCTGTGAATCAGATTTAAAGATTCCACAGGGCAGCCCGGGTGGCTCAGCGGTTTAGCGCCGCCTTCAGCCCAGGGCCTGGTCCTGGAGACTCGGGATCAGGTCCCACATGGGGCTCCCTGCATGCAGCCTGCTTCTCCCTCTGCCTGTGTCTCTGCCGCCCCGCCTCCCGTCTGTGTCTCTCATGAATAAATAAATAAAATCTTTAAAAAAAATTCCACAATAATTAATTTTCCCTGTATCTGTTTTCTAATGTATTATCAGTGGACAAATCCCACTGGTTGCTTCCCTGTAATATCTCTTAGATATCTTTATTTTTTTCCTATCCCTTTGCCTTTAATCTAGTTCTGACCCTCTTTCCTCTTTCTCATAGCACATTGCAGCTGGGGTGCCTGGGTGGCTCAGTCAGTTAAGCATCTGACTCTTGATTTCAGCTCAGGTCATGATCTCAGAGTGCTGGGAATGAGCCTCCTGTAGGGCCCTGCACTCAGGGTGGAGACTGCTTAAGATTCTCTCTAATCCTCTCCGTTTGCACCCCCCCCCCAATCTCTTTCTCTTTCAAAAACTAAAGAAATAAAATAGCAATTTACACCTAAATAGTGATTTCCTTATGTCCCCTCTGTACTATGTTCTGCTGCTGGATTGTTCATATGATCCTCCCTCTTTATTGCTTAGAAATCAACAATGCCTCCGTGGCTTGTAATGTCCCTATTTCTGATCATATCTTCCAATCGTCTCAGGGAGGCTTGGATCTGGGTTTTCAGTCTCACGAATATCACCCTAATAAGTTGCAAGAATCACCAAAAGTGAGCTATTCACATTTTTCCATAAATTCCTCGTCCTTTCCTGCCTTCATACACGTAGTCTTCTTTCCACTTGGAATGCTCTTATTTCCTATCATAATGTATCCAAATTCTTATTTTTCAAGATCCATGTTAAATACCACCTACTCTATGTAGCTATTCTTGATTTTCACAACACAATCTTTCCATTCTCTAATTGCCATGACATTTCCTTATTTCCTTATTTTCTACTTTATAGTCCCTTAACTAAACAACTGAAGGATCTCATTTCTGTCAATGAGATCCTTTCAATTCCTTAAGGTTTGGATCTATATCAGCTAGAGTTTTGTAATCTTTCAACACAGAACTCATAATAGGTGCTAATTTAATGTTAATGATATGAATACATTAAATTTTATCTCAAGTATGCTCTTATACCTTAATTTCTGGTATTCTAATATTAAACAGTAGTATGAAAAAGAATATAGTTAGAATGTAGTATATAGTTAATATCTTTCCCTTTTTTTCTAATTTTTTGCAATAAGCTTAAGGCAAAGACAAGGATGCACCTAGTTCTTGATTAAACTTTCAGATAAATACTTGAAAATCCAGAATTTTTGCTTTTGATTAAAAAAATCCATATGTCTTAAGTAAAATACATTTGGTAATAAAATTGACATATGTTTTTGGAAAAGAAAACCATGTCCATATTCTTATAAGGTCATTCCAGCGTTGCATGGAGGTAGGCCACATTAGCAACTCTAGGCAGAGCAAAATACTGTACTGAAAAAGTTTGAATTTACAAACTATTGGACAAACACTGACATGAAATCAGAATTATGTGGGAACACCTGGGTGGCTCAGGGCATGGTCCTGGAGTTCTGGGATCGAGTCCCATATTGGGTTCCCTGCATGGAGTCTGCTTGTCCCTCTGCTTGTGTCTCTGCCTCTCTCTCTCTGTGTCTCTCATGAAAAAAAAAATAAATAAATAAATAAATAAACAAATAAATAAATAAAATCTTAAAAAAAAGAAATCAGAATTATGTAATATAAACAATAGAAATGATACTGTTGACAGGATATATGGATTTCTTTTCCAAACTGGGTCTCTTTATTAAAAACAAAAATAACAAATGTGCCTATTGTAGAACAACTGACTTAGATTAAAACTGTCTCTGTAGGCAGATACCAAGCATAATTTATCCATATATAAAATGACAATTTTCTTTTCTGGGAGATCATTGATATTCCCATATAGTTTGATCACTAATCAAATAGTTCACTAAGTCAGTTATATTTTCCAAATTTTATAGTGTATTGAGCCAGTTAGTTCCATTTTCCAAAATGTTTTGGTGCTGTTAGGCTGTTAAAAGGTATATGGGATGTGATCTCAATCCTACAATCTACTGACAGAAAATTGCTATGCAAGTGTCATAAAGGGATGCATAATGGGATAGAGGCAAGGGAGGAAAAATTTTACATTGGCGCTATAGTGTGCAAATATTGTTCTGATCTATATATCAGTTTTATGTTCGATTTTACATTGTATCATACAGGTATGAGGCCTGTTGATCAAATACTTGTTTATGTTATGATTTTATTATCAGAGATCTCCCAGATGTAAATTGTTTTTCTTTTCTTTATTAAAGATCTTGTTTATTCATTCATGAGAGAGAGAGAGAGAGGCAGAGACACAGGCAGAGGGAGAAGCCAACACCATGCAGGGAGCCTGATGTAGGACTCAACCCTGGGTTTCCAGGATCACGTCCCCGGCTGAAGGCGGTGCTAAACCGCTCAGCCACTGGGGCTGCCCTGTTTTTCTTTTCTACATGCTCCAGACTTATCTATATTATGACTGGAAGTTTGTACCTTTTGAGTACCTTCAGCCATTTTGCCCATCACACCAATGGGAACCACCAATTTGTTATCTGTATCCATGAGTTTGTTTTTTATTGTTATTGTTAACTGTAAATATGTGAGGTCATATGGTATTTATGTTTTTCGGACTTATTTCTTTTGGTCAGTGCCCTCAAGTTCCAACCACTTTGACACAATTTGCAGGATTTCATTCATTTTTATGATTAATATACTATTGTACATACTGCATACAACATTTTCTTTATTTATTAATTCATCTTCTGATACTTGGTTTGTTTTCATTTGTTATTATAATGTTACATTGATCATAGTGGTGCAGATATGTTTTCTAGATGGTGATTTCATTTCTTTTTCTTTTTGAAAAATATCCCAAAGTAAAATTGGTGGATCATATGATTGTTCTAATTTTAATTTTTTGAGGATTGCATGCTGTTTTCTATATTCCTTTACCAATTTATATTCCAATCAGTAGTTACACAAGGGTTCCTTTTATTAGAAATCTTCACCAACACTCATTATCTTTTGTCTTTTGGATAATAGTGACTTTAACAGATGAGAAGTCTTACTGGTACTTTGATTTTGATTTCCCTCCTGGTTAGTCTTGTTGAGCACCTTTTCACATAACTCTTGGGCATTTGTATATGTGTTTTGGAAAAAATATGTATTGTAAATCCTCTCTGTATTTTTTAAGTGTATCTTTTTATTATTCTGTTTTATGCGTTCTTTATATATTTTCGATATTAACCTCTTATAACATACATGGTTTGCCTCCCATATATAACTGTAAAAATAAAGAATCTTTTATAATGTTTTCTTATTCTAAAAGCCTTGTAAAAGTATTACATGAAACTTACAAGATACAAACTGAATAACCACTCCACCTCCAGGAAAACTCACATCATTCATTTGGTCTACAAGCTGAATTATTTTAAATTCCAATTTTATCAGGGTGTGTATTTGCAGGTATATTTTCCTGTATTTCTGTCAGTCGCCTGGTTGGGTCAGTGGTTGGGCTTCTGCCTTTGGCTCGGGGCGAGATCCCATGATCCGGAATTGAGTCCCTCTTGGGACTCCTTGCAAAGAGCCTGCTTCTTCCTCTGCCTTTGTCTCTGCTTCTATCTCTGTGTGTCTCTCATGAATAAATAAATAAAATATTTTTAAAAATTTAAAAAATATATTTTTCTGTATTTCTGTATGTATATTCAATTGCAGAAATTATATCACAAGATATCTTGTCTTTTGTAACCTGATTTTTTTACTTAAACATATTTATTTACTTAAACATTAAAAAAAAATTTAATTTTTCAATTTTAAATTTTTAAAAGATTTTATTTATTTATTCATGAGAAACACACAGAGAGAGAGACAGAGACACAGGCAGAAGAAGAAGCAGGCTCCGTGCAAGGATCCCAATGTGGAACTCAATCCCGGGATCACGCTCTGAGCTAAAGGCAGATGCTCAACCGCTGAGCCACCCAGGCGTCCCTATGTCGACTTTTAAAATTTGATCAACAGATTATCGGTTTAGTATTCTCTTTCTTGATTAGGAACATCTGATGCTTTATATGGAAATTTTTTAGTCTTTTGCAGTGTTTAACTTTATTTTTATTCAATATTCCTGTATATTTTGTGTGTGTGTGCCTCAGATTTTCTTAGATACTGTGTTTTTATTATTATCAACCACATGGTTATATCATTATTATCTTCATTATCACTAATATTTGTTGAATACTTATTACATGCCAGCTACTACCTAAAGATTCATGTGCATTCTCATTTGGTATTTTCACAAAAAACATTAATGTAGAAATGATTATCTTGTATACCTGTTGTAAAAAAGGAGATACTTTCTAGTTTCTAGGCTCAACGACTATTGACGGGCTTATCGTATTGCAAGGAAGTACCAATTGTGGTCTTACTTTAAGACAAATTGTTTTCAAGGTAAGAGCATAAGCATGTTTAGAAAAGTCACTTTGAAATTAAGAAAGGTATATTTCATAATGATTTTAAAGATGTTCTGGAGGGGTGTCTGGGTGGTAGAGTTGGTTAAGTGTTTGAATCTTGTTTTCAGTACAGGTCATAATCGCAGGGTCTTGGGATCGAGCTCTGTGTTGGTCTCTATGCTAAGCATGTAGTTTGGTTGAGATTCCCTTTCCCACCCTCTCTGGTCCATACTTTCTCTCTCTCTCTCTCTCTCTCTTTTTAAAAGATTTTATTTATTCATAAGAGACACACAGAGAGAGGTAGAGACACAGGCAGAGGCAGAAGCAGACTCCATGCAAAGAGTCCAATGTGGGACTCGAACCCGGGAACCCAGAATCATCCCCTGAGGGAAAGGCAGGTGCCCAACCGGTGAGCAACTCAGGCATCCCTCTCTCTCTCAAAATAAATAAATAAAAACCTTTTTAAAAAAGATGTTCTGGAAAATATAATCTAATGATAATCTATTAGTTAAATACGAAATATATAAAACACAGACAAAACCATATATTTACAAAGAGTATCTTCGATTTGAATCCTGGTTTTACTATAAGTAATCTGTTTGACCTTAAAGAAATTACTTAACACCTGTATTGGTGAATTTCCCCAGATTCAAAATGGGGAAAGTCAAAATACCTACCTCATCTTGTTTTTATAAGGATTAAGTGAATTTTATCATGTAAAGAACTGTAAATGGTACCTGAAATATCACAAGGTCTCAATGCTGACTATGGTTTGATGTTGATGGAAATATGAGGTGAAGTAAAAGCAAGCAAGACTCATCCCAATAAATCTCAGCCTATGAGAGAACAAGTATGTAATAAATAAGTAGATGCATGTTCTTAATAACACAATAACTCTGATAGTACACATGTATTCAGTTTTATATTTTACAAACCTTGTTTTATTTATTTAATTTTAATGTTAGTACCTGAGGTATGCAGAACTGACTCCCAAAGATAACTGTACTGTATTTCTTGGAATCTTTATGGTACATTAAATGGTAAAAGTGACTTCAGATGTAATTAAGATATGGACCTTAAGATAGGAAAATTATCATGGGTTGTCCAGGTTTGTGTAATCTGATCACATGAGGACTTAAAAGAGGACAACATTCTCTGGGTAATGTAAGAAAGATTTGGTTAACGAGCTGGAGACGTATAGCAGAATTTAAGGAAATTTTATGTATGAGATTGACTTGACAGTGTCTTTGCTGATTTTGCAATAGTTGGTTCCACTTGACAAGGCTGACAGTCAGCAGGGAATTGAGGACATCAGTTTTACAAATGCCAGGAACTGAAATGTTGCCAGTCAACAATCTAAATGAGGTTGGAAGCAAAATTTTCCTGGGTCCTCCCGGTAGCAACCAAGCTTAATGCTTTCATTTGGCACTGTGTGGCCCTAATTGTACAATGAACTGAGGCCTATTCGATTAGATCCAGACCCATGGAAACTGAGAGATAATTAATTGATGTTTTAAGCTGTTAAATTTGTGATCTGTTATTACACATTCAAAGAAAACTAATATGGCCTCCTGCTATTTTTATCAAAATTGAATAGATCACAAAGTAAATCTCAATGAATTCTCTAGAGTAAAAACATCATAAATCAGCTTCTGTACCATAAATAACATAAAGATAAAACATAAGATAAATTTAAATTAAGATACAGAATACCCAGTGGCTTGAAAATGTTCATAATGATATGCAAAACTCTGTCCTTAAATAAAGTTATTGAAAGAGAAAAGTTAAACCTTGTTTAAGAATATTGAAGAAGGAGGTTTTTGGATAATGAGAATATTACTGGCTAATAAATTTGGGATTGGAAAAATCTATAGTGAAATACATATTAAAATCCCTAATCCTCTTTATGAGAGGATCAAAGAATGAATCAGTATCATGACTCAAGAAAGTAGAAAGACAATAAAAGAGCGATTAGATATCAATAAAAGTGAGTAAATAAATTTGAAAGGAGAAAAATGTACAGACATGAAGTTCATTTTAAAAAATAAGCAATACAAATGATAATTCTAAAATTTTGATAATCAATAAATTAGTAAGACTGAAAGAACAGAACTGTACATTAAGAATAGAAGCAGGTGGGCAGCCCGGGGGGCTCAGCGGTTTAGCGCTACCTTCAGCCCAGGGCCTGATCCTGGAGACCCGGGATGGAGTCCCACTTCGGGCTCCCTGCATGGAGCCTGCTTCTCCCTCTGCCTGTGCCTCTGAGTCCCTCTGTGTGAGTATGTCTCTCATGAATAAATAAATAAAATCTTAAAAAAAAAAAAAAAAGAATAGAAGCAGGGATGTCTGGGTGGCTCAGAGTTTGAGCGTCTGCCTTTTGGCTCAGCCCGTGATTCTGAAGACCCAGGACCCACATTGGGCTCCCTGCATGGAGCCTGTTTCTCCCTCTGCTTGTGTCTCTGCCTCTCTCTGTGTCTCTCATGAATAAATAAAATCTTAAAAGAAAAAGAAAGGCTTTCTTGTTTAAAAAAAAAAAAAAAGAATAGAATAAGAGGAAATAACCACAGGTAAGAATTTTAAAATGGTATATTCTTTATCTTTTTGCTCATTGAATTTAAAAGCAGGGTAAATATATGCAAATAATAATTTCCAAATTAGCTCAATAAGAGAGTAAAACTTATGGAAAACATTACCTATGGGTAGAAATGAGAAAGCCAGTACAACTTATTGACCACATAAAGTGACCACACAAAGTTTCCCTGGAAAATTCTCTCACATTTTCAAACAAAATATAGTTATTGTTATTTATATTGCATCAGACAATAGAGAAAGTAGGGAAAATGTTTTTCTCAGGCCAGCACTAGCTTAATAATAAAGTATGATAGTTAAAAGTAGAAAAGTAGTGACAATTTTCAATTTTGAATACAGGTTTGAACATCTGAAGTAGATTCATCATAAGTAGAATTTAAGAGTATACTGATTCATCAAAGAACATGAACAAGCAGACTTTATTCTAGCAATTGAAGATCGTTCAATATTATTCGGTTTGATGATATTTGCAATAGTAATAACAGATACAAAAGGAAAAATAAAGTATACTATCGTTTGGTGGACAGATGTGAAAAATGATAAAATTCAATGTCTATTATACATAAAAATATAACAAAATACCAATAGAATTCTCACTAAAGTAGTAGCTGGCATCATTTTTTAAAATTGAAGTATATTTAACATACAATGTTCTATTAGTTTCATGGCCCAGTGCTCATTTCATTGAGTGTACCCCTAATCCTCTTCATCTGTTCTTTTTTTTCTGACTTACTTTGTTCTTTTAAATTCCACATATGAGTTATATCATATGGTATTTGTCTTTATCTCAAGATCTCATTCCCTTTTATGGCTCAGGACTATTCCATTTTCTGTGTATATGTGTGTGTGTGTGTGTGTGTGTGTGTGTGTGTATCACTTATTTATCCATTCATTTTTGAATGGACACTTGGATTACTTTCACATCATTTCCTTTCTAAATAATGTTTAATAAATAAGAGTGTGCCTACCTTTTCAAATTAGTGTTATCGTTTTCATTGGATAGATTGCTAGTAGTGGCATTACTGGATCATATCATAATTCAATTACTATTTTTTGGAGATACCTCCATCTTGTTTTCTTCCTTTTTTGTCTTCATTAAATTTCTATTTAGGGCAGCTCTGGTGGCTCAGTGGTTTAGTGCTGCCCTCAGCCCAGGGCCTGATCCTGGAGACCCAGGATCGAGTCCTACGTCGGGCTCCCTGCATGGAGCCTGCTTCTCCCTCTGCCTGTGTCTCTGTCTCTCTCTCTCTCTCTCTGTGTCTTTCATGAATAAATAAAAATTTTTAAAAAAATTTCTATTTAAATTTCAGTTAGTTAACATACAGAATAATATTAGTTTCATATGTACGATATAGTGACTTAACACTCCATACAACAACTGGTGCTGATCATTCCATCTGCACTCCTTAATACCCATAAACTATTTTTCCCATCCACACACCCACCTCCCCTATGGTAGCCATCATTTTGTTTCCTATAGTTAGTCTGTTTCTTGGTTTGCCTCCCTCTTTTTTCCTCCTTTGCTCATTTGTTTTGTTTCTTAAATTCTACATTTGAGAGAAATTATGTGGTTTTTGCCTTTCTTTGAGCGTAGTACTCTCTAGCTCCATCCATGTCATTGCAAATGGCAAGATTTCATTCTTTTTGATGGCTGAGTAATATATCGTTTTATATATATACCACATCTTTACCATTCATGGACATCTGGACCGTTGCCATAATTTGGCCATTGTAGGTAATGCTATCAAAAATATCAGGGTGCATGTATACTTTTCTGAGGTTTTATAAAGATTTATTTATTTATTTTAGAGAGAGAAAGCATGGAGGAAAGAGGAGAAGAAGTGGGGGGAGAGACTCTTAAGCAGGCAACTTGCTGAGTGCAGAGTCTGATGTGGGACTTAATTTCATGACCCTGAGTTCAGGACCTGAGCAGGAACCAAGAGTTGGACGTGCCACGCAGGGCACCCCCTTCAAATCAGTATTTTTATAGCTTTTGCATAAATAACTCACAACGCAATTGCTGGATTATAGGATAGTTGTATTTTCTCTCTTTTTAAAAAAATTTTTAAAAGATTTTTAATTTATTTATTCATGAGAATACACATTAAGGAGAGGCAGAGATGCAGGCAGAGGGAGAAGCAAGCTCCATGCAGGGAGCCCGACATGGGACTCAATCCCAGGTCTCCAGGATCATGCCCTGGGCTGAAGGCGGCGCTAAACCGCTGAGCCACCCGCGCTGGCCTCTTTTTTAAAATTTTTATTTAAATTCTAGTTAGTTAACATATAGTGTAATATTGGCTTCAGGAGTAGAATTTAGTGATTCATCACTTACATGTAACACCCATTGATCATTTTAACAAGTGCCTTCTTAATACCCATCACTCACTTAGCCCTTCCCCCACCCACATGCCTCCATCCACTGTTTGTTCTCTATTGTTAACAATCCCTTAGGATTTGTTTTCCTCTCTTTTGTTTGTTCCCCTTCCCATGTATTCATCTATTGTGATTTTTAGATTACACATAAGAATGAAATCATATGGTATTTGTCTTTCTCTGACTGACTTATTTTTTAGCATAATGTATTCTAGGTCCATCCGTGTTGCAAATGGTCAGATTTCATTCTTTTTGCTGGCTGAGTAATAACGCACTGAATACATATACCACATCTTCTTTATCCATTCATCTGTCAATGAACATTTTCCATAGTTTGGCTATTATCGATAATGGTGTTATTAACCTCGGTGTGCACGTACCGCTTCAAATTTGTATTTTGTATCATTTTGGTAAACACCTAGTGGTGCAGTTGCTTGGTTATAGGCTAGTTCTATTTTTAACTTTTTGAGAAGCCTCCATATTGTTTCCCAGAGTGGCTACACCAGTTTGCATTCCCATCAGCATTGCAAGAGTGTTCCCCTTTCTCTACATCCTTGAGTTTCCTAGCATTGTTGAAATTAGCCATTCTGATAGGTGTGAGATGGTATCTCATAATGGTTTTGATATGTATTTCACAGAAGATGAGTAATGTTCAGCATATTTTTGTGTGTCTGTCAGTCATCTTTATGTCTTCTTTGGAAAAATGTCTATTCATGTCTTATCCTCATTTTTAGTTGGATTGTGTCCTTTTTTGCTTGTTTAGTTTTACGAGGTCTTTATATATTTTGGATACTAACCCCTTATCAGATATGTTATTTGCAATTACCTTCCCTCATTCTGAAGTTTGCTTTTTTTTTTTTTTGAAGTTTGCTTTTTATTTTCACTTTTTGATTGATTCCTTAGTCATGAATAAGGTTTTGTATCTTGATAAAGTCCCAGTGTTTTGTTTTGTTTTTTTAGCTTTTGTTTTCCTTGGCTCAGGAGACATAGGTAGTAAGAAGTAGCTTTGGGCAAGATCAAGGAGGTTAGGGCCTGTGTTCTCCTTAAGGAATTTGATGGTTTCCCGTCTCACATTTAGTGCTTTCATCCATTTGGAATTTGTTTTTGTGTATGGTGTTAGAAAATGGTCCAGTTTCATTTTTCTGTATCGGGCTTTCCAGTTTTCCCAACACCATTTGTTGAAGAGACTGTCTTTTTCCATTTCTTTGTGTTGGCTTAAATTTCTTCCATCAATTATTTATACTTTTCATAGTATAAAAGTATACCTTAAGGTCTTTCACCTCTTTAGTTTTATTCACCTCTTCAAGTTTATTCCTAGGTACTTTGTTAATTTTTGGTGGAATTTTAAATGGGATTGTTTTCTTAATTTCTCTTTCTGCTCCTTCTTTAGTGATGTATAGAAATGTGATAGATTTTTGTACATTGATTTTGTATCCTGTGACTTTTCTGAATTTATCAGTTCTAGCAATTTTTTGGTCGAGTCCTTTGGGTTTTCTATATAGAGTACCATGCAATCTCTAAATAGTGGAAGTTAGGGTTCTTTCGTGATAATTTTGGTGTCTTTTCTTTTCGTGGTTGCTAAGGCTACAACTTCAAATGCTGTGTTAAATAAAAGTGGTAAGAGTGAATATCCCTGTCTTGCTCCTGACCATGGAGGAAAAACTCTCAGTCTTTTCCCATTGAGTATTATATTAGCTGTGGGTTTTTCATATTTGGCCTCTGTGATTTTGAGGTATGTTCCCTCCATCCCTACTTTGCTGAGGGTTTTTATAATTATTGGGTGTTTTATTTTGTCAAATGCTTTTTCTGTATCTATTGAGAGGATTGTATGGTTCTTATCTTTTCTTTTATTAATGTGCTGTATCGTGTTGATTGATTTGCAAATATTGAACCAGCCTTGTAGCCCAAGAATAAATCCCACTTGATCATGGTGAATAATTCTTTTAACATACTGTTGGATATGATTTGCTGGTACTTCGTTGATAGTATTTGCATCCATGTTCATCAGGGACATCGCAGTTTGTTTGTTTGTTTGTTTTGTATAGTCTTAAACTGTTTTGTTATCAGTATATTGCTGGCCTCATAAAATGAATTTGAAAGTTTTCCTTTTATTTCTATTGTTTAGAATAGTTTAGGGAAGAATAGGTATTAACTCTTCCTTAAATGTTTGGTAGAATATACCTGTGAAGCCATCTGGCCCTTGACTTGTATGTTGGGAATTTTTTAAATTACTGATTCAACTTTTTTTCTTAACTGATTCAATTTTATTGCTGGTTATTGGTCTGTTCAAGTTTTCTATTTTTTCCTGCTTAATTTTTGCTAGTTTCTATGAACTTAACTATTTCTTCCAGGTGGTCCAAAGTGTTGGCATATAATGTTTTCTAGTATTCTCTTATAATTGATTGCATTTCTGTGGTGTCGGTTGTTATTTCTCCTCTCTCACTTGTGATTTTATTTATTTGTTTCCTTTCTCTTTTCTTTTTGATAAGTCTGTCTAGAAGTTTATCGATTGTGTTACTTTTTTCACAGAATCAGCTCCTGGTTTCATTGCTCTGTTATAGTATTTTAAAATTTTCTATATTTTTTTCTTGTCCTAATCTTTATTCTTTCTTTTCTTCTACTGCCTTTAGGCTTTATTTCTTCTTCTTTTTCTGGCTCTTTTAGGCATATCATTAGGTTTCTTATTTGTGATTTTTCTTGCTTCTTGAGGTAGATCAGTATTACTATATCATTCCCTCTTAGGATAGATTTTCCTGAATCCCAAAGGTGGCATAGTGATATTTTGTTCATTTTTATTTGTTTCCATATACTTTTCATTTCTTCTTTAATTTCCTGATAGTAGTATGTTTTTTAACCTCTATGTATTTGTGGTCTTCTTTCCAGATTTTTTCTTGTGTTTGACTTCTAGTTTTATAATGTTTGTGCTCAGAAAGATGCATCATATGATTTTAGTCTTTTTTCTGTTTGTTCAAACCTGTTTTGTGACCTAATGTGTGACGTTTTCTGGATAATGTCCCATGTGCATTTAAAAGGAATATGTCTGATGCTATTTTATGATGGAATGTTCTAAATATATTGGGTATGTCCATTTGCTCCAATGTGTCATCCAAAGCCCTTGTTTACTTGTTTATATTTTTAGATGATCTGTTCATTTATATAAGTGGGTTTTTAAATCTCCTACTATAATTGTGTTATTATCCATTAGTGCCTTTATGTTTGTTATTTTATTTATTTGAGTACTCTGATGTTGGATGCCTGTTTACAATTTCTATACCTTCTTGCTGGATTTTATTATATATGACAACATAATGCCCTTCTTTCTCTGTTTTTAGTTTTCATTTTAACGTCCATTTTGTCCACTATTAGTAATGCTATTTTCTTTTGACCTCCATTTGCCTGATAAATATTTCTCCACCCCCTCACTTTCAATCAGAATGTATGTTTAGGACTAAAGTTAGTGTTTTGCAGGCAGCATATACATACATATGGCTTGTTTTTTTTAATTTTCCATTCTGATAATCTGTTTTGATTACAGTGTTTAATCCATTTACATTCAAAGTTACTGATATGTATTTTTGTCATCTTATGATTTTTTTGGCCTTTTTTTCTGGAGATTTTCTCTGTTCCTTTCTTGTCTTTGACACTTTTGATCTGTCCTTTGCAGTTAAGACGTCCCCTTTAACATTTCTTGCAAGGCTGGTTTAGTGGTTATGGAATCTTTTAGTTTTTGTTCTGCGGGAAACTCTTTATTTCACCTTGTAATCTGAATGATACCCATACTCTATTGATTATTCTTGGCTGCAGATTTTTTCTATTCAGCCCTTTGAATATATCATGCCACTTTCTTCTGGCTTTCCTTGTTTCTTTTGAGAAATCTCCACTTAGCCCTATAGGTTTGTCTCTTATAAGATAAGTACATGTTTTGTCTTGGTGCTTTTAAGAATTTTTCCCTCAGTATGATTTGAAAATTTACTTATAAATGTTTTGATATTTAACTGCTTTTGTTTATTTTGAGGGAGTTTTTGGTGCTTCCAAGATCTGAATGTATGTTTCCTTACCCAGATTAGGGAAGTTTTCTGTTATTATTTCTTGAAGTGAATTTTCTGCTCATTTTCTTTCTTTTGTTCTTCTAGGTCTCATATAATATAAATGTTATTTTATTTATGGAATCATTGTGTGCCCTAAATCGTTTCTCTTGTTTCATGTTTCTTTCTCTCTTTTGTTCTGCTTCATTGTTTTTCATTATTTTACCTTCTAGGTCACTAATTCATTTCTCTGCTTCTTCCAGCCTGCTGTTCATTACATAAGTCTGCTTCCATTTTCATTTATCACATTCTTCATTTCTGATTGATTCATTTTTACTGTTTTCTCCTTTTTTTTTCTTTCTCCTTTTCTCTGTTTCTCCCTTTTCTCTTCTTTTCTCAAGCATAATTAGTATTCTTGTGATTGTTGCTTTAAATTCTCCATCAGGAATGTTACTTTTATCTATTTCACTTCCATCTCTGGCTGTGGCCTTATCTTGGTCTTTCATTTGGGATAAATTCTTCCATTTTGGCATTTTGTCTAAGTTTCTTTCTTCTTGTTGTGTTAGAAAAGTCAGTTATGTCTCCTGTTCCTTATCAAGTAGTGCCCACGGCTGGGCGCCTCAGTGTCTCAGGTGTGTGATTTGTGCACTCATATTGAGTTGTTGCATCTCTTATGTTCAGTCCAGTCATCTGCAGTTCCCATCCTTGCCTACTGAGGGTAGTGCTTAAGTCATTGACCTGAAGGTGCAGAGTTTTCACTAGATGTATTTTGATCTACTTGTGAAATGAGTCCTGACACGAACTCCAGCATTACTGAGGCCCTTCAGAACCCTGGTGTGGTCAGAGGTTTCTGGGGGAATGGGTCCACCTCACTGGGACTGAAGAAGCTTGACTTAGAAGGGCTTCCTGCTGGAGCACAATGGATTGGGGCTTGGTGTAAGCAAGTTAGGTAGCCAGTGTCCATGTTGATTAAGTCCCTAAGGAGATTTGTATTTATGCTGAAGAGCAGGTCCCTGAAATGGCACCAGTCAGCTGTTTTGGGAGAGGCTTCTTCCTGAAACTGGGCGTTCAAGGAAGTGATCCTAGAATAGGGTATAATCTCCCTTGTGTGTGCTCCTGGCTCTATCTCAGCCAAGAATGCTGACCTTTAAAATCCAAAGCTTTAGTGATGTAGTGTGGGAAGGGCTTTTTGCTGGTCTACTGGAGGAGGGTCCTGTCCTGCTGAGATTCAGGCAAGCCTGACAGGGAAGAGCAGTCCTTCCAGAGTGTAGGGATGGGGCTTCCTGTAAGCTAATTAGGTAACCACTGTACTTGCTTCATTCCTTCACTGTAGGAGGCTCTGTGTTTGTGCTTCTTTAATATGACCTCTTGTCTCCATTTAGTTGTGGAGTTGTTCTGTCATTTTTCAGGTCCATTTCTAGGGTATTTAGGATGATTTGATAGTTTTACAATTGTGTTCATGGGACATGGTGAGCCTAAGAACATACTGGTCCATCACTGTCTTCCTATATTCCCATCCTGTTTCCCACTCTGTTCCAGTTTACATTCCCACCAATAGTTTAGGCGTTTTCCTTTTTCTCCACAAACTTGCCAAAATTAGTTGTTTTTTGTCTTTCGGATTCTAGCCATTCTGACAGGTATGAGGTAATATCTCATTGTAGTTTTGAATTGAATTTCCCTGATTTTTAGTGATGTTTAGCATCTTTTCATTTGTTTGTTTACCATTCATTGGTTTTTGGTAAAATGGCCTATTTAGATACTCTGCCCATTATTGAGCATCATATTCAATAGTCAAATACTGCAACTGTTTATAATATAATGAGGGATAAGACAGTGATCTTGGAAAGACCTAATATTGTCAAAACCACTAAAATAAGAATATTTTTAAAAGATTTTTCTTGTTTACTTTAGAGACAGAGAGAGCTAGAGCTGGTGGAGAGGCACAGGGAAATGCAAGCTCCCCACTGAACAGGGAGCCTGATATGGAGCTCAATCCCAGGATCATGGAATCATGACCTGAGCCAAAGTCAGATGCTTAACTGACTGATCCACCTAGGTGCCCCAATAGGGATATTTTTTTTTAACACAACAAGATTACCATTATTTTCAGATGTTTGTGTATGTAGATAGAATATCCAAGAGGAGTTGAAAAAATTAATATGAACAATACGAGAATTCACTAAAATATTTGTTTACTGGTTGGAGTGTGAGTTGTAACCTTCAAAAAAGTGTACTTTGTGTATTTTGATTTTAGGATTTAAAGATGTAACTAGACTTATATATAACGTTATAACAGTGGGGCTCTTATATGATAGGATTAATATATTTATTAGTAGAGACACTAAAGAGTTTTGATATACTCTATGTTTCTCTCATGGGCACAAATAAGTAGTCATGTCACCACACAGTGGAATGATGGCATCCTGCAAGCCATGAGTGGGAGTCTTAGAATGAGCCCTACTTTACTAGCATCTTCATTTTGGACTTCCTAGTGTCCAGAACTGTGAGTAATTAATTTCTGTTGTTTTTGCCACCCAAGGTGTGCTACTTGTTATGACATTCTGAGCTAATATAGCCACCAATTTTAATACACAAAATTAGTAGGATTCTCATCTTGTAAGTAAATGTTTGTGTGTTGTTTCCTCATACTTTATATATGTTACATACATGACTATATATTTATGAAATAATTTATAACATATTTCTTAAATACTCAATGTATATTGGAGTAATACTGACAAAACTATTGAATAAAATTAGATTATAAATTGTTATAATCTGTAATTTTAAATATATAAGTATTATGTTCTCTTGAAATCTAAAAGGATAGAATTCCCCATGTACACACACACATAATGAGATCTAATTCACAATAGCATCAAAACCATTAATGATATGTGAAATGTGGAAAAATGGATAGAACCTGTAGGAATAATCTGTAACATTTACCTGAAAGACAAATAAAATACTTGATACAATGGAGGGATATGTCCATTTCTCAGATTTAAAATATAGCAATTCTCTGTAAGTTAGCTACTACATAAATGCAATCTGAATCAACATTTCAACAGTGCTTTTTTGTATCATGGAAAATGTTTGTATGAATGAATAAATATATTGTAATATTCAGACAACTTCAGAAAAGAGGATACAATGAAGGACATTGCCTTACCAGATTTTTAAAACTTTCTGTAAAGCTAAGGAAAATTTAAACATTGTGGTGTTATCTTATAAAGGGAACAGAGATTTCATATATGTTTTTAGCTATATAAAAAAATTAAGTATCCAATGAGATTTACCATCACAGCTTGACCACTTGGTTTGATGATTAAGACCTTTGAGGACCATCGAGAATGAAGAATTCGGAGTCCTGTTCTTATTGAAATTGAGTTATCTGCAGATTTGGACATGTGGAAACAATGCAGATTTCAGTTATTATAAAGCATGAAAAGAGTAGTTGAACGGTGCTCTAATTATGAGGGTGTCTCACAAAAATAATATTGAATCTACTGAAAAAAATTAGGGCTCCTTAAAGAAATAAGACATAAAATAAATATTTTGTCAGAGCCTGGAGGAAACTTAACCTTTATATTCAAACATCAGTAATTATGGGAATTGTAGGATGCAGTGGAAAGGAGTAAGTTGGGTAATTATACCACATGTCTCCAAAACCACCACAGAAATAAATTATTTGGTTTTGTGCTAGGCTTTTGAATTTTTACCTTGTTGATTATTGGTTGAATGTACTCCATATCTCCAGTCTTGGTTTGAATATTTTTCTGCAAGTGTTTATTACCAGTGAATGGCCCAGTATTTTTAGAAGTCTTGAAATGGAGCTCAAACAGTTCAAACATGGATCTTGTTTGCTGGATGACATTTATTAGTTGCAGAGAAAGTATGTTATGTCTGTGTTTGGCTAATGTCTTTATTAATGACTTTGAAAAGAATTTAAATATATGTTAATTAATTTTGAAATGATAGTAAAGGAGAAAATTTTGTGAACATTATGAGAATCCAAATAACCTCTCCAGGAGAGGTTAAGGATGTAAGCAGATAAGAACGCCAGATTTAACCTATCATGTAGACACAATCATGCAGGGAAAATGATCAAAAATAAGATATTTTAGTCTAGGGAGTGTACTAACTGGAAATCAGCCATGCTGTGAGCATTTGGCATTCACCAGAATAGAATTAGGCTAAATGAAATTCTCAAGGAAGAAATGGAAAGATTCACACTGAATTTCCAACTTTTGTCTAGAAAAAAAATTTTTTAAACTTTGTTTTCCTAAGCGTTGATGTAGCCCATGGTTAAAGGGTCACATAGATTGTAGACATAGATCTGAGTGATGAGACAGTATTCCATATCTATTCCTGAAGTGATGAAAAATTTATATAGCATGAATGAAATTTATTCATTAAGGAAAACTTGACCAGTACTTCCATTTTTGGAGAGTACTTTCGAAAAGGACAAATGATGACAATAATTTGTGTTTTAGTGGGGTTCCTGAAGTATCATTTGTTTTAAAACTATCAGAAATGCTTTTAGAAATGGAGAATTCTGGGCTCCACTCTTGACTTAATGAAATGGAGTGCTTTGATATGAGTATATGGAATATACATTTTAAAAGTTCTGGGTTTTCTTTTTTCTTTTTTTTTTAATATTTATTTATTTATTCATGTAGACATAGTGCGCATGCGAGAGAGAGAGAGAGAGAGAGAGGCAGAGATAGAAGCAGACTCCATGCAGGGAGCCCGACGTGGAACTTGATCCCAGGACTCCAGGATCGCGCCCTGGGCCAAAGGCAGGCGCTAAACCGCTGAAACACCCAGGGATCCCAAGTTCTGGGTTTTCAATGTTCACAGCAGCAATGACCACAGTAGCTAAACTGTGGAAGGGGCTGAGATATCCTTTTGACAGATGAATGGATAAAGAAGATGTGATACACACACACACACACACACACACACACACACAGAATATTATTACTCAGCCATCCTAAAGGATGAATACCTACCATTTACATTGACATGATTGGAACTGGAGGGTATTATGTTGAGTGAAATAAGTCAATTGGAGAAAGACAATTATCATATCGTTTCACTCATATGTGGAATATAAGAAATAGTGCAAGGGACCTAAGGGAAGAAGGAAATTCAATGGGGAAAAATCAGAGAGGAAGACAAAGCATGAGAGACTCTGTGAACTCTAGGAAACAAACTGAGGGTGGCAGAAGGGAAAGTGGGTGGGCAGATGGGGTAACTGGGTGATGGCCATTAAAGAGGGCACATGATGTGATGAGCACTGGATGTTATATGCAACTGATGAATTGTTGAAAACTACGTCTTAAACTAATGATGTTTTTATATGTTGGCAAATTGAATTTTTAATCAAAAGAAAAAGTGGTGGGCTTTTTTTCTGTCTTATGTAATAACTTTTGGAAGGCACCGTTTTATGTTATCAGTACTAAAATGTGATGAATGGATAGTAATGTAAAAAAATAGTAACTGTATTTTAATATGGAATGCCTTTTCTGTTTACTTAGAATGTAAAGGCCCAGATTATCAGGGGCAACCATCTGTACACATAGAAAGAGAGGAATAGCAACACTGAAGTTAGTACTTACAGCCTCACAGATTAGTTACTGCACGACTCCATGGGACATCATTCACATGAATTACAATGTGAATGGAACCCCCAAAGATCGTGCAGTAAAGACTCTGAATCATTATATACAAATTTTCCCATTTACTACTAGCTTGCTTCTAATCTGGAGAGGAGAAATTCATTCATTTATATCTTACTCTAAATTAAAAGACTTATGTTTTCTTTGATCTATGTTAACTAGAATTTTCAAATTTGGTATTAAAATCCCTTGATCCTGAGATTGGGATGTCATTGGAAGTATGTACTCTGTTATTACATTATACAGTCACATCTTCATTCATAAGTGATTATTCTCGAGTTTGGTGAATCATAGTTTTATAACCTGTAGAGTTTAGGGTCATACCCTGGAGCAAGAAAGATGCAACTAAATATATTGATCTCATGCAAGCCAGTCATCTGAAACTATCAGCTTGCTTTGTCCTTGTCATGATTATAACTGCAATCCTGTCCTATTATGTATTTTAGTTTGTAAAGAAAAAAAAATCAGTGTTTAAGGATGTAAGTTGCAGACAGCTTGATGAACCATAGATTAGGTTTAGAATATTTTCACTCAAATGCATTTTTTTTTTTGCACCTGCAAGCAGATTGTAACCTTGAGAAGAATCTTATGCACAAAATTAGAGGCCACAGTGGAAAATTTACTTTTGAGAGTAGGTCATCAAACAGAGCACGCTGAGTCCAGATGCAGAGGAAATTAGAACCTTTGTTTGTTCTCTCTTTGAGGACAATTGTGCCCTCTGTTCAAATTACATAGCCCCTCCTTACAACATTTGAGGGGGAATGAAACCCATTAAAACAAGTATGGGAGATATTGGAACACAGAATCAGGAGGAGTAGTTAGGAAAATAATTGCGTTTGAAAACTGCTGAGTCAAAAAAAAATGAAAACTGCTGAGTCATTTTGACTGATTGTATAACCTGAGGAAAGAGGAGAGACAAAATAAGTTACCTGAGTTAAGGGAGTGGATGGAATTGAGTGAAATAGCTCCTAACAGGTCATGGCTTCTTCCACAGGTTTCCCTTCTCCTGGAAATCATCTTCACTTGACCCAACTGGCCTTTCTAGATTTCTCCTTATTTCCTTCCTTTCATAACTGAAATTCTTTTCATAATTTGACTTTCTCTGCTCTCCATACATCCTTCCTTGACCCCTTACTGAAATACATTTAGTCTGTAATTTCTTCCCACCATTGTAGTAAATCTATAATCCTAACATTCATCAGTGCCACATCAAACCTTTCCAGGTCCGAGATTCTTTTTCAGTCGATTTTTGCTTTTCTCAGTATCTCATAGATTCTCTGCCTAAATATAATAGCATAATGAAAGCAAAAACAGCGAAGGCATCATGTATAACAGAGTACTTATTGAGCACTGCCAGGCCGTGTTTCACATGTTTTACATGTACTAACTCATTTGATTCTCTGTAGTCTATGAAGTAGGTACTTCTATTAACCTTTTTACAAAGATAAAGTAGGAAGTCTGGAGAGGATTCATAACTTCCCCAAGGTCACACAGACTAGGAAACTGAAGAGCTTGGAGCTGAACTTAAGTACTTTGACTTCTATGTGTTAAGTGACAACTTTCACTTTTTCCACTTTAATGAAATCACCATTTTCCCAAATCCTTTTATCATCATCTTTAAGCAGTGGTAATGGGAAATAAAGAGATTTCAGCATTTTGATTTACTAGTTTATGAAAATTTTAATCAAAAACTTTACAACTTTGCCCACAACTATATGGTCAATTAATCCTTGACAAAGCAAGGAAGAATAGTCTCTTCACAAAGTAGTGTTGGGAAAAGTGGACAGCAACATTCAAAAGAATGAAACTGGATGACTTTCTCACTCCAAACACAAAAATAAATTCAAAATGGATTAACGACCTAAGTGAAAGACCTGAAAGTATAAAGCTCCTTTAACAGAGCATAAGCAGTAGTTTCTTTGACACTAGTCATAGCAGTATTCTAGATAAGTCTCCTGAGGCAAGGGAAACAAAAGCAAAGATATTGGGACTTCATAGAAATAAAGAGCTTCTGCACAGCAAAGGAAACAATCAATAAAACTAAAAGGTAGTCTATGGACTAGGAGAAGATATTTGTAAATACCATTTCTGGTAAAGGGTTAGTGTACAAAATATATGAAGAACTTACCAAACTCAATACCCAAAGAACAAATAATCCAATTAAAAAATGGACAGAAGCCTTGAACACTTTTCCAAAGAAGACATGCAAATCAAAACTACAATGAAATACCACTTCACACCTCTCAGAATGTCTAAAATCAACATGAGATACAACAGGTGTAAATGAGGATGTGGAGAAAGGGGAACCCTCTTGTTCTGTTGATGGGAATGCAAACTGGTACAACCACTCTAGAAAACAATATCGAAGTTCCACAGAAAGTTAAAAATAGCACTACCCCACAATCCAGCAATTGTACTACTAAGTATTTACCCAAAGAACACAAAAATACTAATTTATAGGAATACATGTACTCCAATGTTTATAGCAGCATTATCTACAATAGCCAAATTAGGAAAACAATACAAGTATCTATTGACTGATGAATAAATAAAGAAGTTACATATACAGGTGTGTGTGTGTATGTATGTATACACACAATGGAATATTTTTCAGCCATAAAAAAGGATGAAATCTTGTCATTTGCAACGATGTGGATGAAGCTACAGGGTATTAATGTAAGCGAAGCAAGTCAGAGAAAGACAAATACCACATGATTTCACTCATATGTGAAATTTAAGAAACAAACAAAAGAGCAAAGGGAGGAAAAAAAAAAAACAGATTGGGAAACCAAGAAGCAGATTCTTACCTATAGAGAACAAATTGATGGTTACCAGAGGGGTGGTGAGTGGGGATGGGTTAAATTGTGATAGAGACTTTTTTTTAATTTCAGAATTTTGGGGGACAGCCCAGGTGGCTCAGTGGTTTAGCGCCACCTTCAGCCCAGGGCGTGATCCTAGAGACCTGGGATCGAATTCCACGTTTGGTTTTCTGCGTGGTGCCTGCTTCTCCCTCTGACTGTGTCTCTGCACCCCCCCCCCGTGTCTCTCATGAATAAATACGTAAAATCTTTAAAAAACATAAAAAAAAAAGACATTCCATGTTTAAAAAAATTTCAGAACTTTTTATGGTGAGTGTGAATAGTTTGATATAGTAACATACACAGGTATTTCATGGGTTTTAAACAGTATAGTTTTATGTTTTTAAATAGTACTCATTTATTTTAATGCTTTCCTGCAAATAAATGTGAATCTCACATAATTTTTAAAGAAGGCTGGGGATCCCTGGGTGGCTCAGCGGTTTAGTGCCTGACTTTGGCCCAGGGAGTGATCCTGGCGTCCCGAGATCAAGTCCCATATCAGGCTCTCAGCATGGACCCTGCTTCTCCCTCTGTGTCTCTGTCTGTGTCTGTGTCTCTGTCTCTGTCTCTCTCTCTCTGTCTCTCATTAATAAATAAATAAAATCTTCAAAAAAATAAAGAAGGCTGAGGGCTTTTTTTAATGGGTGCAAGTTAACTAGGATATCTTGAATTTCACATATTAGCTGGAGTGTGTATTATGTGGCAAAAATGTCTTTACCTATGCTGTTCTTCAGCAACTCCTTCCAACTTTATCAGACATGTAAATGCTCTAGTAACTTTTATGAAGAAAAAGGCCCCAAACATCTTCTTTTTATAGATAAAATGTTATATGATTGGATACTGCTTCATGTTTTAATATCTCTGGGCTGAACTAGATAGCAGATTGAATATTAGGATGGGCAGTAGATACAGATAAGAAAACAAACTGGCAATTTATATGGGAAATATTATTTTAATCACCCATATATTTTTTTCTCACCATCCTTGGAAACACATGGATCTTTGGCATAGGGTGAACCAACCATGTCTGTAGTTATATGACTTTTTAATTTTTGTAAAGATTATTTGGTATTAGGTAGACTTCGACAACCTTTATATTTTAATATTCCTTATGTAGCAAGACATACAATGGGATGTACAGCATTGGTATATTAATTTAATTTAATTTTTTATGACCCTATTTTTTTAGAGAGAATGAGAGCACGCATAAGAGAGATCACAAGCAGAGGGGATGGGCAGAGGGAGAGAGAGCTCTGAGCAGGGCACTGAGCAGGGAGCCCAACTTGGGGCTTGATCCCAGGACCCTGAGATCATGACCTGAGCCAAAGGCAGATGCTTAACAGACTGAGTCACAGAGGACCCAGGGTTGTTATATTAAAAGATTGACTGAATTCTACCCTTGAATACATCTGAATTCCAAAATAGAGGTAATTTACAGAATATCAGTAGTTTGAAAATTACCCCAAATTCTGGCAGTAGTCCTTTTCTTTAGCAAAGAGAATTTAAGTAATTTTTGCCAATAGCTCAACACCATACTCTCTTGCTGATCCTGACTTTCTGACTGTACAACAGTTGAGCCTTCTATTGCCTTCTTGTCAAACCGACCATATACTTCAGAGCCAAAATATACCATGAAAACAGAGTTTGAGATAAAAAGGGATAATAGATTTATCATTTTTCTGGGCTAAGGAGGCTTTGGGATTCTATATCCTCCACAAATTACAAGCCCAGCTGAGGATGTTGGGGGTTTTATAGGGAAATCAGGATCTAGGTGGATTTGATAGGAAACATGTATGTGCTACTTGCCTCCTTCGTCTTGTCTTTTCGGTGGTGCAAATTTCCTGATACAAAAGGCCAACAATGGAGGAAGGAAAGTTTGAGGGAGAGGAAAAAGATTACTTTAAAATCTACTTCAGGGGTTCCTGGGTGGCTCAGTAAGTTCAGCGTCTGCCTTTCACTGGTGTAATGAACTGGGGTCCTGGGATAGATCCCTGCTCAGGGGGGAACCTGCTTCTCCCTCTCTCTGCTGCTCTCCCCTGCTCGTGCTGTCTCTTGCTTGCTCTCTATCTGAAATAAATAAATAGAATCTTTTAAAAAAATTAGATTAGCTTCATTGAAGTATTAGTGCAACCATTTTGATTTTGTTTGCCTTTATTCTTTTAAGCATTTTCATTCTTCCCAAGATCAGGTAGGTAGTTCCCTGCCTCCTTCTCCAATACCCAGAACTAGGTTGCTTTTTCCTCCTGTGCTTGATCCTTTGACCAGTATTCATGTTCCTTTGAAATTATGTTCCTAAATTTTCTTTTTCATTATATATTTCCAGAGACTAGAATCCAGACTCAGAATTTAATTTCCCCTGTCTTGACCCCTGAAGAGTGCTACCTGATTTCCCCGTCATTTCCTGTTTATCTGCCTCCACCTCCTGGCTTCCACATAAGGTTATGCAGCTAAACACTATGCAACTCCAGGGGATGCCATTGTCAAGTCTGTGATGTGAATGTTTCCCCTGCAGCTGTACAATGAGGCAGCTTTACCTATTTTTTTGCTGATAGACTTCCCTCGTTTTGTAACTGCTTTTTGTAAGACCTTGCTCCCCCTATGTCATGGATGTTTGCCTAATATTTCTTACCAGGCTGCCTTGAGCTCAATTTGCTGCCGTCTTGGACCACCTATTAATGCCTGTTGTTTAAAAACTACTGCCAATGATTACAAATGCAATTTTTTTAGACATCAAAATGACACAGAAAAAGGTCAAGTTGTAGAATGATAAAATCACAAAACTCAAGGGTATGTGAATTAGCTAGTTCTCATGGTTCTGATTATTCATTTGAGTGCATATACATATATATGTATATATATATACACACACACACACACAAATATACATACATATGCAACATTGGTTGCTTACAACATTTAGTTTTCTAATTGCATTAATTTCAGTAAGCAGTTTGTTTATTTATTTATTTATTTTAAAGATTTTATTTATTCATGAGAGACACAGAGAAAGGGAGAGAGAGGCAGAGGGAGAAGCAGGCTTCCTGCAAGGAGCCCAATGTGGGACTAGATCCTGGATCCCAGGATCACACCCTGAGACGAATGCAGATGCTCAACTGCTGAGTCACCCAGGCGTACATTTATACCATCATACCAGTGAAACAAACCTAGACTAATTCTTTCATAATTCAAATACATATACAATATTGGGAGTATTTTTTTCAGAAGGTTTGAGAATATAGCCTGAGAAGTAACTAGATTCTTTGTACAACTTCACTTATACTTTTTGATTGAAAGGGGTGGATCAAATGGATAGTTTATGTTTTGTTTGGACAATGAAAACTTTTTGCAGGTTTTTCATATGTGGTCATTAAAAAAAAAATTTTTTTTAGGGCAGCCCAGGTGGCTCAGCGGTTTAGTGCTGCCTTCAGCCCCAGGGCGTGATCCTGGAGACCTGGGATTGAGTCCCATGTCGGGCTCCCTGCGTGGAGCTTGCTTCTCCCTCTGCCTGTGTCTCTGCCTCTCTCTGTGTCTCTCATGAATAAATAAATAAAACCTAAAAAAAATAAAATAAAATAAAATAAATTCTTTAAACGTAACATGAAGAGGAATACTAACAGTTGACATGATGAAGCACATTATTTATGCATTACATAAGTCAAGCAATTATTGTTCTGTTATTGCAACTAACTGTTTTGGGAGAAGTCTAGACATTTCCTAAAAGAGAGTAAGTAACCTTTTGTTCAGTTTCACAAAATGAAATTTCCAATGTAGAGATTATTTGAAAAGAACAAGTGAGAAAGTTTGGTGATATAGTCACCCTGTGGTTCTGTGAACGCTAGGATATTCATAGCAGTGGATCATGGACTTATTACAGTGCCTTTTCATTTCATTATCAACTATAGGTTCAGGGTTTTTTGTTTGTTTGTTTGTTTGTTTTGTTTTGTTTTTTAAGTTCAGGGTTTAAAATCTAAAGGCCCTAAAGGGCTGTAAACCTAAAGGCCTTTTTTTCTCTCCATTTGTGTGAAAACTCCTTTTGTTTTCATTTTCATGAAATGTGGATATCATACACGAAGGAAGTAGCACCAGCCTCCGTAACTATAAAGAGAGTGATAGAAGTGGTATCATTTTCCCACCTCATGGTGTTATGCCCAAGTTTGCAAATCCGAGAAACCACCAAGGAGCCGACACCGATGCAAGTACACGAGGGTTTACTTACAAGCTCGAGCTTGGGTCAAGTGTACCTGACACAGCAGAGCAGGGACTTGGACCCCGAGCTGGGTTCCAGCTGGGTTTTTATGGGCTGGTCTAGGGGATTTCTGGAAGGGGTGGAGGAATTTCTTAAACTCTGTTTTCATTCTGATATGGGGCTTTCAAGGGCGTTAAACGGGTTTTTCCTGTAACTGAAGTAAGGTAAAGTTCAGCTCTTATTCACCAGGACCTGAGATGGCTGTACTTGAGCTAATGCTGAACTTGAGGTGGAAGGACCTTAATTTTCTCAGCCTCCACAATGGAAACTGCCTCATTGATGGAGCGTTTTTTGTTGTTTTGTGTTTTTGCAGAGTACCGATGATCAATATTGGCTAAGAGCACAGATTCATAGCAATTACTGTGCTCCAAGGCATATAATTTGAACATGTAATTCTCTAGCCTGCTTAATATAAATGATAACCAATACCATCATATCTTTGTTTAAAGTTTATGAAGTGCAATGGAAATCACAAATATCTAAGATGTTTGCTGCTTCGATGACTACCCGAGCATTTTTTTCTCTCCAGCCTCTTTCTATCATTCCCCAAAGATAGCTTTATTGTATTAGCAAATTCTACTTAGCTTCCTTCATTGGTGTTTATGATTTTAAGCTACAGCAATCTGAAGGAAATATGGTAATGTTGAAAAGTTTAGCATGAAGTTCTTTCCTTTATTCCTTGGTAACAGAACTAGGTAGATTTACTCTTTTTCCAAAGAAACTTTATTCAGAGTATACCCTTTTCGTTTTAGTCAGTGAAGTGACCAAACAATGGAATATTTAGTATTCAGAGCTAGGGTTATCTATATTTTATCAGATCACCGTCAAAGGGTTATACCCAAGCTGAAGTCATATGCTCTAATGGGAATTTTCCTAGATAGTCAGGTCTAGGAATCTAGATTTAAATCTAGAATAGATTGTTTAAATCATGTCTTGCACATTTAAATGCCTTTGGGAACCAAGCAGGTAACATAAATTTGTAATTAGTCTAAATGTGGCATTTTAAGTAATGTTAGTGTCGGTTATAAACTGGAGATTGTATTCCAGTTTTAGATAAATTCAAGTGAGCTTGTGTGACTGTTTTAATGGAGTTCACATCATATCTATCCTCACATGGCATCTTGTTACATGATGGTAATAAAAAAAAAACAAGCTAGTGGGATATTAAAGCATATTAAAGCCTTTGAGAATTATTATAGTCAATAAACTTGTTTATCCAAGAGTTTCTCAAATGTGACAACACGACCCTCCTCTCTCAGTATCACTATCCTGCCTCCTTTATGCATGTGCATCCAAGTGTGAGTGTTTGGCAAACATACAATACGTATTTGTTTCTTGTGGGATTTTAATTATTTTATGGGATGCAGTTTAGTAAATATTCTTCTTCGGGAAACCTATTTAGAGGGATCATAAAAAACCAAGCAGTCAATTTAATAAAGTTTACTCCTCTTAGATGCTGTATAATTGCTCTTTATCTCTGACTATCCATGTCGTGAAACATTAAACATTTGCACAGTCAATCCTGCCTCACAGCCAATTGAAAAAAAGTGGCTTTCAAGTTCAAGTTAGTCATTATGCAAGGTAACAGGTTAGACTTTATAATTTTTCTCATCAGTTAATATGATCTAGCCTCTTGGTTAAGGAATCGGCTAAGTTGTTATAATAAAAATAACTCCAATAGTGGTTCTAAGAGAAGCCAAATAATCTTCTCTGTCATAGAACTGTCCAAATCTGTCAAGGGAAAGTAGGTTTGTCTTTAAGAAGATGACCTAGGTGGGTGTCTGGGTTGCAGAGTCAGTGAATCCTCTGGCTCTTGTTTTGGCCCAGGTTGTGTTTAAGGTAGTGAGATTGAGCCCCATTTGTGGAGTCTAATTGCCATTCTCTGTCTCTTTCCCTCAGTCATTCCTGCTCATGCTTGCTCTCTCTTTCTAAAATATATAAATAAATCTTAAAAAACAAAAAACAAAACAGATGACCTGGACATGCACATTGCATTTCTGACTGTATCCCATTGTTTAGAACTTAAGACCATGGATATGCCTAACTGCAGGGAGACTTGGAATGTAGTTTCTACCTGGGTTGCCGTGTTCCCAGCTGAAACTGAGAAGGAAAGAATGAGTATTATGGTGACATTTAGCCATCTCTCTTATACCTTGGAAGCATTTATGGCAATGGTCCAATGTAGTAGGCAAGAAGTTCAGTGACAATTCAATGATGGCTATTGAAAAAAATTGGTCATTTTTTTGAGCAGAGTAACACAGATATGCACAAACATATTTACTGAATAGGAAAGACAGTATGATTTATCCTTCTCTTTCATATTGATAGCCACTTATTTTTTTAAAGATTTTTTTAAAAAAGACTTTATTTATTTATTCATGAGAGACACAGAGAGAGAAAGAGGCAGAGACATAGGCAGAGGAGAAGCAGACTCCATGCAGGGAGACCGATGTGGGACTCCATCCTGGGACCCTTAATTACTCCCTGAGCCAAAGACAGACACTCAACTTCTTACCACCCAGGTGTCCCAATAGCTACTTATTCTTTTTTTTTTTTTAATAGCTACTTATTCTTAATGAATAATTACTTGTGCATGTTCATTAAACACCAAATATTAGGAACTTTATATCAGGCAGTATACTATGTATTGTAGATGCCATGGTGAATAAAACATGGCTAGTGTCTTGGAGAAGGTCATAGTATAGTGAGAATATATGTTGTGGGATAATCCCAGAATTTTAGTCATAGTCATTTTTTTCTGTTTATAACAGGAAAATAGTAAAATAAAGCAAAAATCTTTTGGTGGGGAAACATTTCTACTGTTGGTATGCAATTTTTACTAAAGAATTTTGCATGTTACCCAATGTCCTTATAGCGATTAATTAATTAATTTTAATGATGCTTCTAATTCTTGAAACTCTACAAAGCAATGAAAATTGCACGAAGATAGAACATGTGATTTGTTAACAGAAGACATCTGTAAGAGTGCTTTGTAAGGATACTAGTTTTCACATTTCCATGGTCCTATAATGCAGTGTGGCATATAGGACTTGGAAGTTAAGAAAACTAATTTTAGTCTTTTTCTATTTTCTCAGTTTTATAAAGTGTATAATGGGGATAATGAAATTTCTTCCACATAATTCATACTCTGTGAGGTTCATAGAAGTCAAGATATGTATAGAAATACTTTATAACTCCTAGAGTAACATTCAATTTATTTTTATTTCTGTATCAAAACTTGGAGATTGAGATCATGCCATTTGTTATCCTTATAGCACTATGGTTATAATTTATAAATAATTCTTGATTACCTTCACAGTTTATATTTATTTATTTTATTATTTTAAATTTTTATTTTTTTTCACAGTTTATATTTAAAGGTTGGAGGGCAGTGATAAGAGATGTGATTTGATAGGTAGGGACTATTTAGGCCATGTCAGGGAATTTAAAATTTTTTCTAAATGAAATCATAAGATATGGTTCGTAAGAGGGAAGTAGTGTGATCTGTTGTCCTCTTTGGTAACATTTACTCTCGCTATTTTATAAAGAGGAAACTTTAGGAGCAACAATTAAAGGCAGGAAAAACGCCACTGAGAGACTTTTGGTCCAAGCAAAATACTACTACTACTACTACTACTACTACTACTACTATTACTAATGTTTTCGGTTAAGGTGTTGGCTGTGAGTATGGAGAGGCCAGGACAGATTTGGGCAATGTTGGAAGTAGAGCTGTTGCAATTACGTGATCATGAGATCATGAGTCTATAAGCAAACTCTTTATTAGTATGGTAATAGTATAAACAATGGTATGTGTGCGTAAGTGGTATGAATCTGATGCTAGTTCGTCTTTCATCTGTGCCCTCCACTGTTTTTTACAAACAATTTCAGCCCTCTCAATGTCACATATCCCAGAAAGTAGTAGAGTATTATGGATAATTTGCTGCAAAGACCACTTCTTTGATTAAATGAAATTGGGAGGCCTTTTTCTTTTTCACTAAGTTGTCGGGTTATTGTTTATGATTTTCGGGTAATCCGGTTGATTAGCAAGTTTAAGATGGCTATTTAAAATTATAAGTATATAGAAGTATGATTTATTTATGTATTTATTTATAAATATTTTATTCATTAGAGACACAGAGAGAGAGAGAGAGAGAGGCAGAGGCAGAGGCAAAGTGAGAAGCAGGCTCCATGTAGGTAGCCTGATGTAGGACTGGATCTCTGGATTCCAGGATTTCGCCTTGAGCCAAACAAAGGCAGACGCCTAGCTGCTGAGCCACCCAGGTGTCCCTAGAAGTATGATTGTAAGCAAAATCTGTGCTAAAGAATAATCTTAAGATTAAATAGATTTCCATGAGTGCATGTGGGAATGCCAGGCCTTAAAGATGAAATCTATGTTTTTCTGTTGGGCTATTGAATATATTGAACAAATTTCCAATCCATGTAAGACTCAGAGAGTAACAGGCTTGGGAAGAACAATCGCATGTTCTGTTTTGAATATGTTGTGTTTGAGATGCCTGCTGGATACTCTAATCTGTGGAAGTTCTGAGTAAGCAGTTAAAAATATAAGTGAGTTTAGGGAGAAGTTTTTGGGAGCAGATAAAGATAAAGAACATTTGGTTTTAGTACATGGTGAATGAGATGCCCTTTCCATTCTTTTTAAATCTTATCCTATCCTATCCTATCCTATCCTATCCTATCCTATCCCATCCCATCCCATCCCATCCTATCCTATCCTATTCAAATAGCCTTGTCTACTAATAGGAAGTTGAATATGTTTATTACTAAGAAGAAAGAACTTGGATATAGATTTTGGAGTCATTAGTGTATCCATGGCAATTGAAACCATCAGAGTGGAAAGAATTTTACATCAGCCAAAAATGTAGTGGACAAATTAAAGAAGAACCAGTATAGAATCTTGAGGAACACCAGGGGATAAAAGAGGAAGGGAATCTCTGGTGTAAAAGGTAGGAGGAATATCAAAGGAAGAGAGTATTTTTAGTAGTAAGGATTTTTTTTAACAATATCTAATGTTTTTGGTGCCTCAAATATGATAATGACTGAGAATTGTTTTGGGGTTTAATATAAGGAGCTCTTTTAAGTCCATGGTGAGAAATGCTTGGGTGTATCACTGGAGATAGAAACCTAATCAGGTTGAGATAGATACTGATTATAGATTAGAAATGGAGTTAGCAATTGAACATATTTATTTTTTTCTTTTTATAGATGTTATTTATTGATTTATTTTAGAGAGAGAGAGAGAGAGCAAGAGAAAGCAGAGCAGGAGGGAGGGGCATGGAGAATAGTAGGCAACCCAATGCTGGGCTTGATCCCAGGACCCTGGGATCATGACCTCAGTCACCCAGGCACCCCTGAACATATTTCTTTTAAGAAGCTTGGTTGTGACCTGGAGGAGGCAAATAAGAAAGCAGCTGTATCGGGTTTAGGGAGTTATGTATTTAAGAGGAGATATTGAACTTACTTAAATGCAAATGGAAAGGACCTAGTACATGGAGGTTGATTATAAAAGAGAGAAAGAGAGGACACCTGGGTGGCTCAGTAGTTGAACATTTGCCTTTGGCTCAGGGGATGATCCTGGCGTCCCAGTATCTAGTCCCACATCAGGCTCCTTGCATGGAGCCTGCTTCTCCTCCCTCTACCCATGTATGTCTCTGCCTCTCTCTCTCTCTCTCTCTCTCTCTCTCATGAATAAGTAAATCTTAAAAAGGGGGGGGGGAAGAAAGGGGACAATCAATTTAATATGATTTCTGTTACATTATAGGATACAAAAAAATGAAGGTATTAGTCTTAGGCAGAAGAAAAGGGAAGTCTGCTTTAAAAAAAAAAAAAGATTTTATTTATTTATTCATGAGAGACAAAGACACAGGCAGAGAGAGAAGCAGGCTCCATGCAGGAAGCCTGATGTGGGATTGATCCCGGGACTCTGGGACTCATGGATCAAGTCCCATGTCGGGCTCCCTGCATGGAGCCTGCTTCTCCCTCTGCCTGTGTCTCTGCCTCTCTGTGTGTCTCTCATGAATAAATAAATAAAATCTTAAAAAAAAAGAGAAACCTTTTCTGAAGGGTTCTTCACCCCCCCTCCCCCATTCCACCCCCTGCCTTCATGCTGTGAACAGTTCCTCAATAGATTATCTTTAAGTACTAGATCCATAACAGGCCTGTGAAAGGACATAGTGCATTTGCAGCTCTGTAATTTTTTATATATGACATTTTATCAACTACTGCAGTTGATCCTTTAACATTGTTGGGGTTAGGGACACCAATCTCCCTGTCCCCACACATGCAGTTGAAAAATCTGCTTATAATTTTTGGCATCATAAAAACATTACAACTAATAATTTACTGTTGCCTGGAATCCTTACTGTTAACATAAACAGTTGATTATCACAAGTTTTATTTCTTATTTCTATTATATACTGTAAAGGGGTGGAAGTCCTTCCTTCATCTGCCCTAGAGTCTTTCAAGGAGAAGAAGGTTGGGACGCCTAGGTAGCTCCGCGGTTAAGCGTCTGTCTTTAGCCCAAGGGCGTGATCCTGCTTCCCGCGTGGAGCCTGCTTCTCTCTCAGCCCGTGTCTCTGCCTCTCTCTCTGTGTCTCTCATGAATAAATAAATAAAATACCAAAAAAGAGGTGGCGAAGGTGGAGAAGGTCCTTAACAATAAGGTGAAAGGAGATGTTTGGAAAAACAAGGTTGCCTTATTATGCAGATAAATTCCTTAGGTAAAGGTGAGCATTTGTTAATAGTAGGTTTCCTGTTTTAGGTTCCCCTTTTCCAATGTAAATTTAGGCTGTGGTGGGGAAGTCTGAGAGCTTTTCCTGCAAAAGTGGCCTATCTCTGAGCAGCCTGCCCTGGGCCTCTACAATGCCATGTGCAGACCATAAAGTCAGCCATAGAAAAGAAAATGTTATTAAGAAAAACAAGGAAGAGAAAATGCATTTCCAGGATTGTACTGTATGTATGTATATGGTAAGTTTGTGTTGTCTATTTACAGGATGAATCATCTGTTTGTCTTATCTGACATCATTATTGTCTTACATGATACAGCTCAATGTGGATGTTATAAGTAGATATCATAAATAAAAAAATAATACATGTCTGTGTTGGTAAGTTTTGATAAATTTTAACTTTTTATAATAGACTTGTGTATATGTTATGGTATAGTAAATGATACGCTAGTTTCTACATATATTTATCTATTCATGACTCATCTAACTTTTCCTTATTTTTTTCGATATTTCTGTGCCTTGTGGTTTGTCTCTGTGTTTTTTCCAATTGTTACAAATGTCCAAGAAACTTTCCAACAAATTTTAAAAAATTATTTATTTATTTATTCGAGAGAGAGAGAGAGAGAAAGAGAGACAGAGAGAGAGAGAGAGAGAGAGAGGCAGAGACATAGGCAGAGGGAGAAGCAGGCTCCCCACAGGGAACCCAATGTGGGACTGGATCCTGGATCCTGGGATCAAGCCCTGAGCGGAAGGCAGCTGCTCAATGGCTGAGCTACCCAGGGGTCCCTCCAACATATTTTTTGATAACCAAATCGACATATAAGTGGACCCATACATTTTAAATCTTTGTCATTGAAGTGTCAACTGTACTTGTTTCTGCTCCTCTCTTTCCCCTTGGAGCCTCTGTTACAGAATCACAGGCAGATAAGACTTCGTGTAATCCTAGGAGGCATTTCTTATGTTCTGAAAAGCACATCTGTGTGCCCATCTTAGATATTCTTTGGCTCTTTTCTATAGTGTGTAATTCAGTGTCATACTGTGATGATGCCTCAACTATTCTCAGCCCTACCTTAATTATAACTCTAGTGCATCATTAAGTGGACCGTTCAAGACTTGGATAACTCTATTCCCTTAGCACTGTAGAACCATGTAGAAATTTCTCTTTTCTTACAACAATGCCTAACACAAGATCGTTTACAGAAACTCTTGTTAAATTATATCTTTCTGTAACTTTTCTTCCCTTAGGATGCATCTGTCCCTTTTTCTCAGTTGAATCCCCTCTTGTTTGTTCCCTTTTTTTTGTATCTGTGTTTGGATAGCTTTTTTATATGGTGATATTTGTCTAATTTTCCTGCTACCACAACATTTTGAATGATCATCTTATTTTATGATGTTTTTTCCTGTCTTCTGTATTACATGGATATCTGTGTCATTTGTAAAATTTTGCTAATTAATTAAAGTCAATAATCTGGTTTTAATTTCCCCTGGATATATACATTCAGTATATTGTTCTTATCATTTCTCTGTGGTTAAAGAATGACGTGGTTCAAGCTAGTTTAAATAAAAATGTAATTAATAAGGTTAAATAATTGGGAAACCTAAAGGCAGGTACCTGTTAGTATTGTAACTGGTGCTCTGTTTTTCTCTGTGCATCAATAACATTTTTGGCCAAGCTCCTCATGTGGCAAGGAAGAGATTTACCATCATATCTAAGCCTACATCTTTATAGTTTAAAACTCATAAGGAAACAGTTTCTCTCAATCACAGTGTGCATGTGTCAGATTCTATGTAAGAGCTCTGGTTACTCGTGCTTTAGTCATGGGCCTGGGTCTCCAGGATCAAGCCCTGGGCTGAAGGTGGCGCCAAACTGCTGAGCCACCCGGGCTGCCCTAATACATCCTATGTTACTTAATTGAATTTAAATTTTAAAAAACCTCAGTGGATGGCAGTACTTATGTCTGAAATCGTGGTCTTTTCAAATTTTATTGAACACTTACATAGTTATTAACGTATACTAGACAATTTTTTCCAGTATTTTTTATACTTCAGTTCATTAGTCCTCATAAGAACCTATGAGGTCAGTACTAACGTACATATTTTAAAGATGAGGAAACAATTATAGAAGGATTGATTTATTTGCTTATGGCCCCACAGTCAATGAGCATGAAATTAAACATCTGAACACAGGTCATCTGGACCCATCGCCTATGTGCTTAATACTTTCATGTTATATACTATTCTTCCTCTTTGACACCTCCCCTCCTGCTTCATTTAACTTGGTCACAAACTGTTGAGCATAACTTCTACCTCATTAATAGATTGCAACTATGTTCTAGCCTCTAGAGGTTTCTATCCACTATGGACATTCCATTCACTCATCCCTGGTAACTTCTTCATGAGATACTTTTTCTTTTTCTTTTTTCATGTGGCACATTGTTACAGTATTTTAATTGATCTTCTTTCTCTGAGTTAAGCCCTTTGAGGCACCTTTTCCAACTTCCTCTAGGGTAATTTTTCTAAAATATAAATCTAATAATTTTGCTTTCCGGATTAAAACCATTAAAATATCTCCCCCAAATTGTAAAGTTAATATCCAGTCTTTAACGTGGCCTACAACCCCGCAAATGAGCTAATCTTTTTCTGATTTTTCAGACACTCCCATACTTTTTCCTGATTTTTCATACACACCTCCTGCCAGTTTCCTATCTGTATCTCACACTATCTGGCTGTGTGTCCTTTTTTAGAATCCTACTCACTGACCACTGTGTCCTGAAGTGTAAAATGATGAGGGGAGATTACAATAGCCCTTTGTACCTGTTCACCTGATTCAGGACGGGGCTAGTTGAGGACAAAGCAAGAGCCCAGGGCAGCATATTGACAAGTCCTTGAAACAGACAGAGGGGCATTCCTCTAAGGATTCAACTGCCTGGATGTTAATACTTTGCTAAGGGCAAAAGGCAATCTTAGCCTGACTCCCCAGGATCTTGTAAGTCTACTTTAACATATAAAAATTCCTTTAGAAATGTCCTTTATCTCTAAATACCTGTTGGCAATCATCCCAAGATACCTGTTGGCAACCATCCCCCAAGCACATGGCCTACAGATATACATCTGAAGGGTCTCTTGACTCAGGTTTTATTAGATGGTAATAAATGACCTTTTCCCAAGCAATAGTTAGCCCCTTCAAGGTCCAGGAAATCTTGCTTCCAAAATTCATTAGGGAGTAATCTATCCTCAAACCCCTCACAACTCCCAGGTTTATTTATTTAATTTTTTTTAAGATTTTATTTATTTATTCATGAGAGACACAGAGAGAGGCAGAGACACAGGCAGAGGGAGAAGCAGGCTCCATGCAGGGAGCCCCACCCAGGACTTGATCCCAGGACTTCAGGATCACACCCTGCGCCGAAGGAGGCGCTAAACCGCTGAGCCACCCTGGCTGCCCATCTCCCAGGTTTATAATCAGCCATTCCTCAGAAGCCTGGGGCAGCAGCTCTTCCTGCTGATGGATCCTGTCCTCATTTTTAATAAAATCACCATTTTTTCAGCAAAGACATTTGAAGAATTCTTTCTTGGTCATCGACTCCAGACCTCACCCCACCAAACCTCACCTATATTCCAAAACTTCATCACAACCCTTAGAAAAATCTATGAATCTGGGACCCCCCCCCCCCCCCCCCCCCCCCCCCCCCCGTGGCTCAGGGCTTTGAGCACCTCCCTTAGGCCCAGGGCTGACCTGGGAGCCCGGGATCCAGTCCCAAGTCGGGCTCCCTGCATGGAGCCTACGTCTCTCTCTGCCTGTGTCTCTGCCTGTCTCTGTGTCTCTCATGAGTAAATAAATAAAATCTTAAAAAAAAAAATCAATGAATCTTATTTTTTGTTTGTCAACTTTCATTTGGATATGTTTAGATTTATGTATGAATACCTGATAAGTGCTCCTAGATACAAGTTTAAGCTATATTCTTAGAAGAACAAAATTTAAGTTTGCCTTTTTTGTACTTTGAGACTAAGAAAGATTTTGAGGAGAAATTGTATGTATGCATTTCTTTTGTATACTAATTATTTAAATTCTCTTAGATCAGAACTGTGCTCTCACCAATTTTATAAGCTTCAGAAAAATACTGAGCTATTTATAGAGTTTCAGCAAACCCTGAAATCAAAGATTAAAATTCAATTTAAAGTTCAGAATCCACAGAGTTTGAAGCTTTGTTAATAAATAAATTTCCATGATCATTTTCAATACCATCTTCACTTAAATTGTGATCATTTGTTCTGGTGACTTCCATAGTTTTCCCTTTCTGTTAGCTAAATGAAAGTCTTGTTGCTTTGGCATATATAAACACTAACAGACTCTGAAAGGCTGAGGATTGTTTCTTGTCCTTTTCAGAGTCCATGTTTTGTGAACTGTGTTGCAGAAACTAGAAGACCTCCAAGGCTAGTTGTTACTTTTGTGCAGAGGAAAAAAATCATATGCCAATGAATTCCATATATGGAAGTGAGAATTTATTTTTGAATTTCAGTTTTGTTTCCTTGTGTTTATGATTTTCCTAAAAGGGAACTTGCGTCATTTGTGGAGATTTATCATAAGATGTGATGATTGGGAAGGGGCTTCTAAGCAAACTTTTAAGAAATGGGATTATTGGCATTTTGTAAAATATAAGACAAGTTGATCTCTAATAACCTGCACTGCAAGATTTTCTTGGATAGAATTAGATTTTACAGGAAAGAAGAGAAAGTAGAAAGGGATTGATTCCTTCCTGTCTCTTTCTGCTTTTCATTACTTGGCTTTTTTTCCCTTGTAGCATAGACTTTGAAAACCCGCTGATTAAAGCATTCATCCTGAGTCAGCTTCTTCCTAGTTATGACTGGGCGAAGTTATGTAACCTCTGTAGGCCTCAGTTTCCTCACAATCACGTGGGGACAATAGTGCTTATCTTGTAGGATTCTAATAACGATGAAATGGCATAATTCATCTTACGAGCTAGATGCAATATTTGCAATCCTCAAAGATTAGCAGCTGTTATTATTACTGAATATTATTGCTGCTCCTTGAATTGATAAATATGAAAACTATATCTCATAGCACTCACCAAATTTAATTCAGTTACCCATGTGATCTCTCAGTTCTTTTTTTAAAGTTTCTACCTGGCATTCCCCTGCTTCACTTTGCATTTTAGCCCTCTTCCCTCACAGAGGCTCTTAAATCTTCCCTCTTGCCTGAGTAATTCAGTTCTTTTTAAAAGTTCTTTTCTAATTAGCAAAATAAAGACATGATAGTCGCCTAATCTGACTTTCTTAGAAATCAGTTCAGCACACATTCAATAATACTTGGGTCATGTCCCCCACCATCCTTCCCTCCTACTCCCCACCTTGCTGAAGAAGGAATTCTGCTACTTTAAAAAAAAAAAAGATTTTATTTATTCATGAGAGACACACAGAGAGAAAGGCAGAGGGAGAAGCAGGCTCCATGCAGAAGCCCAACGTGGGACTCCATCTGGGGATTCCAGGATCACACCCTGGGCCGAAGGCGGCGCTAAACCTCTGAGCCACCCAGGGATCCCTGAATTCTGCTACTTTGAACAATAGCATTTCTCCAGTGGTAGCATTATTATTCTTCTCACCAGGGAGGAGATTGAGCTTGAGTTAGTAAACACTAATGTGATCAGTGTCTTTCTTTTTTTGTTTTTAAGGATTTTATTTATTTATTCATGAGAGACACACAGAGGGAGGCAGAGACACAGGCAGAGGGAGAAGCAGGCTCCCTGTGCAGAGCCGGATGCGGGACTCAATCCCAGGACCCTGGGATCATGCCCTGAGTGGAAGGCAGATGCTCCATGACTCAGCCACCCAGGTGTCCCAAGAGTGAGCTTTAGCATATGTATTCTGTATAACTGTATTGTTTGGTGGTGCCTTTAAGGTCTCTGATTGTACACCAGAAGAAGACCTGGAGGAATGTGCTGACTAAAGATAGTTCATGGCCATAGAAGATGGTGACTTTTGATCACTTATATATCTCTGTTCTCTGAAGCCTAAGTCTAAGCAATGGAAGTTACTCTACTACACTATATTGGACTAGTGTGCTTTGAGCTATATGGCTTATTAGAAAAAGCTGCATCTGGATTTACATCCTGGGTCAGACACTTATTGGCTTGTTTTAACTTGGTCAGGTGTCTTAACTTCTCTAACCTTCATTATCATTTGTGAAACCGGGATAAAACATCTACCTCATAAAGTTATTTTGAGGAATAAATGTAATATAAATTTAAAGTCCATTTTATAACATTCATAATAAATGTTTCTGTTATTGATTGTGTGTGGATGTTAAATATTCCTGGTTGAAGGAAATATCAAGAAACGTGGTCCAAAGTAGTATACAACTCACATCTGAATGCTTTTTTTTTTTTTTTTTTTAAGATTTATTTACTTATTCATGACAGATACAGAGAGAGAGAGAGAGAGGCAGAGACACAGGCAGAGGGACAAGTAGGCTCAATGCAAGGAGCTCGATGCGGAACTCGATCCCAGGACCCTGGGATCACAACCTGAGCCAAAGGCAGATGCTCAACTGCTGAGCCACCCAGGCATCCCACAATTCGCATCTGAGTATATGTGCCACTAGAAATTCTAAACTGTCAAGAGGTTAGATAATAAATTACGTCAATGGGAGCATGTTCAGGAATGCTCTTTTGACCAGTCTTTTCTTTTTTTTTTTTTTTTTTTAATTTTTTTAATTTATTTATGATAGGCACACAGTGAGAGAGAGAGAGGCAGAGACACAGGCAGAGGGAGAAGCAGGCTCCATGCACCGGGAGCCTGACGTGGGATTCGATCCCGGGTCTCCAGGATCGCGCCCTGGGCCAAAGGCAGGCGCCAAACCGCTGCGCCACCCAGGGATCCCTTGACCAGTCTTTTCATGTGGAATCACCACTGGCATTGGGACCACGCTGTATTTCTGTTGCAGAGACTAGTTTGTAACAAGATCTTTTTAGTACTTCAACTTTTAAGTGATTTCTCTAATTACAATATTGACCATACCTGATACTGAATTCTTCTTTGTAAGAAACAAAATGGTTATCTTTACCAGGGAAAAATAAATTCCTCTGCTGAAGAAGGAGATCACAGGGAAAAAAGAGTCACACCAAAATAAGAATTTCTTCTGTCATGAAAATGGAACCACTGCACACTTTCCCAAACAATCTTTTGACAGAGAATGTTTGACAATTAAATGTTGGTCCCCTCTCTTACTGTTAGATATTCAATACAAAATATCCTGTCAAGATGACAAATGAAGGTAATATGAGCTTAAAAAAAAAACACACACACACACAAAAACCCGAGACCTATCTACAGACTCTTCTCATGTGAACAGCATGTTGTAAATTGGATTAGCTGGAGTTTAATCAGATTTTTTGATAGTCACTGAAAGGAAGGAAACTTCTCCTCTCAAAGCCATTGAAATGACTTGTCAATTCTGGAGCTTTTTTTTTTTTTTTTTTTTTTTTTTTTGAGTCCTATTGGTTCTGGCATTACTCGCTGCTTATAAGTGTGTGTAGATATTACACCTTGTTTCGAATCAAGGTTCTCATTGCTCTTGTTCTTTAGGGCCATTGCTAGGTATCCTTTGCTACCAGATGCTGTCCTCAGAGTTCTTTAGTCTACCAACCTGGCATGCTGTTTTCTTTGTCTTTTTTAAAGATTTTATTTATTTATTCATGAGAGACACACACAGAGAGGCAGAGACACAGGCAGAGGGAGAAGCAGGCTCCCTACAGGGAGCCTGATGGGGGACTGGATCCTAGGACCCCAGGATCACACCCTGAGCCAAAGGCAGAAGCTCAACTGCTGAGCCACCCAGGTGTCTCTGGCATGCTCTTTTCTACCAGAAAAGATAGAGCTGGGGAATGAGAGTTCTTCCTATATCATGCTGACCTCACTTGGTCTTCATTTTTTTTTTTTTTTTAAATTTTATTTACACACAGAGAGAGGCAGAGACACAGGCAGAGTCCGACCTGGAACTCTATCCAGGGTCTCCAGGATCACAACCCGGGCTGCAGGGGGGCGCTAAACCACTGTGCCACCAAGGCTGCCCCTCACTTGCTCTTCAACACCCATAACCCACTCACTTCAACTAGTTAAGCCCACTTAACATTCGGATCTTAGTTTGAGCTTCATTTTCTCAAGGAAACTTTCTCTGTCACCCAGAATAGATGAGGTTCCGTTAGTACAGACTCTAATTGTTTGCCCCCCCCATTTTTCTTAATGTAGGTTATCATAATATGTCATTATATTAAGTTGACCCATATTACATTGCTATTCCTGTTGGCTAAAAACGGTGAACTATTGGTAGTTTCATATGGTCTAACCTAAAATACTTACCTGTTGAGTTATTTTCTCTCTCCCTCTGTGTACTCTAAGCTCCATGAAGTCTTAATCTAGTCTATTTGTTTATTTCCTTGTGCCTAGTATCTGGCAAGGTGTCTGCCATATAGATTTGTTGAATGAATGAATGAGTGAATATGACCTAAATACCAATTTCAGGTATCTCTATAAATTCTTGAAACAAGGGATCCCTGGGTGGCGCAGCGGTTTAGCGCCTGCCTTTGGCTCAGGGCGCGATCCTGGAGACCCGGGATCGAATCCCATGTCGGGCTCCCGGTGCATGGAGCCTGCTTCTCCCTCTGCCTGTGTCTCTGCCTCTCTCTCTCTCTGTGTGTGTGTGTGACAATTGTAAATAAATAAATAAAAAAAAGAATTAAAAAAAAATTCTTGAAACAAGCTTTCAAAATAGTCTAGACTATGACAGTATTACAATGTGTGGGGAGATGGTTATGCTTTATCATAGATGGGGGGACATTCTAATATAAGTAACATTGCTTTTCCCCAACAGATTCTCTTATGTTCCCTAGGGTAGTGTGTACTTTCCCAGTCTATCTATACTCCTGGGTCAGAATTAATGTTGTATTTTTCTTTTTTTATGATTTTATTTACTTATTCATGAGAGACAAAGGGAGAGAGGCAGAGACACAGACAGAGGAAGAGGCAGGCTCCTCGCAGGGAGCCTGATATGGGACTTCATTCCTGGACCAGGACCATGCCCTAAGCTAAAGGCAGACACTCATTCACTGAGCCATCCAGGCGTCCCTAATGTTGTATTTTTCTGTCCTAAATGAATGTCCATCATCTCCCTCAAAGATTGAATTGATCATTTCCCCATCTCAAACCTCCAGTAAATTCTGTAAAAACCCGTGTAATCTTGTGCATTCAAGTTGCAAAGGTCCTAATTCATGCATATCTAGAGGGAAGTGCTTTTTTTTTTTTTTTTTTTTTTACCTTATACCAACTCCACTGATGCTTTTTTGGGCAATCAGGAGATTGGTTTAGGAATTCCAAGTGACCACAATGAGTTCAGAGTAAAGATGTAAATCTGGGCAATGCATAGACAACAACCCAGTTTTAGGGGCGCCTGGATGGCTCAGTGGTTGAGCCTCTGCCTTTAGTTCAAGTCCTGATACAGGAGTCCAGGGATTGAGTTCTGCATCAGGCTCCACATGGAGAGCCTGCCTTTCCCTCTGCCTATATCTCTGCCTTTCTCTGTGTGTCTCTCATGAATGAATAAATAAAATCTTCAAAACAAAAAGAAAAACCACAGTTTTAACTTGTTAGATTAATGACTGGCCATTTTACAAAATCTTTCCTTCTGCTAGAAATAGAGACTTTTTTAAATAATAAATTTATTTTTTATTGGTGTTCAATTTACCAACATATAGAATAACACCCAGTGCTCATCCCATCAAGTGCCCCACTCAGTGCCCATCACCCATTCACCCCCACCCTCCGCCCCCCTCCCCTTCCACCACCCCTAGTTAGGAGTCTTTATGTTCTGTCTCCCTTTCTGATATTTCCCACACATAGAAATAGAGACTTAATCTTTAAAGCCTGAGAGGTGTTGGGAAGCTGACGTCAAGTTTACATCATACAGTGTAATACATTCTATAACGTTGGCATGATCAATATTTTTGTTGGTTCTAATGTGAATTGACATTTACATATAAGGATTCTCCATAGCAACCCTCAATTAAACTTTGATTAGGAACTAGGGATTAGGAAAATCATGATAATGGGAGACACATTTTTCCACTAAAACACCTATTATCTTCCTTAGAACAGCTTTGTCAATAAAATCTTCCCACAGAACTTAAAACTTAAGCCATTTCTGAAAAGATAGAAAGATTCTTTTTTTTTTTTTTTTTTTTTTTTAGAAAGATTCTTCAATACAGACTCAACTGTATGTCTTTTTCTGCCTATTTCCAAAAGACTCAACTTTCTGCTTTTCTTGTGTGGGATTTTCCTGACATTCTTATGAATCGTGACTATCGTCTTTTGGGCCTCAGTGGTAGTACATCCTGTGTTCTAGTAACATAATGAAAACCTATTTTAAAAGCTTGTCATAACAGGGGAGCCTGGGTGGCTCAGTTGGTTAAGTGCTTTGGACCAGGTTATGATCCCAGGGTCCTGGGATCTAGCCTGCATTGGGCTGTTTGCCCTGTGGGGCATCTGCATCTCCCTTTCCCTCTAGCTCTGCCTGGTGCTCCCGCTGCTTGTGCTCTCTCTCTCTCTGTCAAATAAATAAATAAAATCGTAAAAGAATAAAAGTTTGGCATTACACACCAATAGATAAATCATAGGCCAAGACTTATTTCCAAATAAGATGCTTTTGTATAGTAAAAGCGTGTTATAATATGGTTACCTTGCCAAGAGAGATATTATTCCTGTATCCCTATTTCAGCATCATAATGGATTTCTGCTTTATTGATTTGATTGATTTATTATGCTGAGTAAATGTGTATGGCTTAATTCTTGTTCTATCCTTCCTGTCCACTACAATGAAATCCAACTTTTTGAGTTCCTTGGAGATGTTGGTTGTTTGTAATGTTTTTCGGGCTTGCAGATGGTATTCCATATTCTACTGTTTCTTGCAGTTTGAGCAAGGCTAGACTGATCTGGAGGCCTGGAATATGGAAGTAGAATATCTCTTGCTTGAGATTGAAATCTACAACACAAGGATGGGTATCAGGAAACATAACAAACAAACAAACAAACCCAACAACAACTAACAACTTTGTAAGTATGTTCCATGGCAGAAGAAGCAGTTTGGAATTAGATCCCAAATCTGAATGTTCTTATAGAAGTGAAGACCTGAAATGTAAAGTTGAATAAGAAAGGAAGTAAGTGGAGTGGAAAAGTGAAGGTGTGCAAAGCAGTGAAAGGCAGATGCACTTGAAGATTTCTGATATGAAGCTCAGAGTAGTACAGGAATTCTTTCCTTTGTTCTAAAGACTATGGGCACAGGCATGTTGAGTTTAATTCAAAGCAATGTTTGTGAACCTCAGCATTATGGTCATTTTGAACCAGGTAATTCTTTCTTGTGTGAGCTGTCCTTTGAGCTGTTTGATGTTTAGCAGCATCTCTGGCCTCTAGCCACTAGAGCAGCATCCTTCTCCCCGCCCCCCAGTGTGAGTTCCTGTGGACAAAAAATTTCACCAGGCATTGCCACGTGTCTCTTTGAGGAGTGGGGGTGAAATCACCTAGTTGAGAACCAATGATTGAAGGTTTAAAAGAAAGAAAACAGTCAAGAGGGTTATAATATGTACTATAGTCTATATTTCCCAGATGTAGCTAAACTCCTAAGTGTCTATTTATTTGTCTTCCTCTGTACCTAATATTTTCAGAATGGTATCTCTTATAAAGATTAAAACTATTGATTATATTTTTACTGTTATCATAGTAGTTCAGGTGATAAAAGTTATGATAAATTTCATGTGCTGCTTATGTCAGGATGTGTATATTCGGCATCTGCCTTCAAATGAAGAATGGCATCATCAGACAAAGAAATCCTTGGAGGGATTTCTGACTTTTAGGCATTCTCAAACGTGTGTAGCAAAAGTTCTAGATATATAGGAAATAGGTATTCAAATATATTTTTTGATGGGTTTTCTGTTTGTTTGGTGCCCCAGCTTAGCTGTCCAATATAACCTTTGTGCATGTGTGTTGATTTTCTGAGCTTTGTTAGAATTTATTTCTGTTTGCTCTTACAGAGAATAAAAATGGAAAATAAAACAAGACAGCTGCCCCAAGTGACACTGCTATCCAGCGTTAGTTTAGTCTTGAAGCTACCCAGTTCTCGAGGTTTCTTTTCTCTAACTTTTCAGCCGTTTCATACAAGAGAGCTGAAAATATTATACAAAATGTTTCCCTTATTTGTTTGTTCGCTGGGTTTTTAGAATTCAAGCAATGATCCCAAACTGTCCTTTTCCATTGATTTCTGCAATTACTCATTTTAATAGCTTCTCTTGGACAGCAGGGGATCATCCCTAGTGTAGTAAAGCAGCATTACCTTTCCTTACTCAAAAACAATTTTAGTGACGAAGATTTATTGGCCTCAACTATTTATAACCTTTTGTTCTATTTCTTCTAAACATTAGCTGAGCTACATACTAGCATTCTTATTTCAGAACACGTAAGTGACCATTAGTCCCTTATCCTTTGTTGACAGAACAATTGAAACTCATTTTTAAGTCAATACCATTACTTTTCATAGTCCTTTGTTTCTTACATGCAGGAATTTGAAGAACTTTCATAGAACCGAATTTGTCCTAACTAAGTATTTGACTTCTGGATTAATTTGCTGTCTAGAAATAGCTACTAAAACTTCCCACATTTGTAATTTTCTTTTGTTTTGTTTTTTTCAGAAGCTCTGAACATTTTATTAGTTCTTTTTGAAGTTCTTTTTTTGAAAATAATTTTTTTGAAGTTCGTTTTGTTCCTGACCATTACAAGCTCAGGACTTGGAAAAGTTTGTTTTTATTTTTATTTATTTTTTAATTTTATTTTAAAAATTCTTTTATTTAAATTTAATTATTATATAATTAATTCATTTATAATAATTCAATTATTATTATACAATATAATACCCAGTGCTCATCCGTGAGGTGCCCTCCTTAGTGCCTATCACCCAGCCACCCTTTCCCCCCATTCTCCTCCCCTTCTGTAACCCTTTGTTTCCCAGAGTTAGGAGTCTCTCATGATTTGTCTCCCTCTCTGATTTTTCCCCACTCAGTTTCCTTCCTTTCCTTGATAGTCCCTTTCACTATTTCTTATATTCCTTGTATGAGTGAAACCATATGATTATTGTCCTCTGATTGACTTACTTCACTTAGCATAATACCTTCTAGTTCCATCCACGTCGAAGCAAATGGTGGTTACTATATCTTCTTTATCCATTCATCTGTTGAAGGATATCATGGCTTCTTCCACAGTTTGGCTATTGCGGACATTGCTAACATTGGGGTTCAAGTGTCCTGGTGTTTAACTATATCAGTATCTTTGGGGTAAATCCCCAGCGGTGCAATTGCTGGGTCGTAGGGCAGATCTATTTTTAAATCTGAGGAACCTCCACACAGTTTTCCAGAGTGGCTGCACCAGTTCACATTCCCACCAACAGTGCAAGAGGGTTCCCCTTTCTCCACATCCTCTTCAACATTTGTTGTTGCACATCTGTAATTTTGAATGGTTGACATGAAATTTGGTAGAAGTGTTTAAAATTTCTCTAATATGTGAAAACTATCCCCAAACTACAAAACTGCCTTGTGCAGGAAAAGAACCACTATGTGAAAATCTAATAAATGAAATATACTTTTACAATCAGTTTAAATCAACTAGATGGCCATTTGGTCCATTCTTATTTATGTTTTCATTATGAAATATTGTTCATTATAAATAATTAAATACAAATAGGTGTGGCTATGAAGAGTGAAAGGCTCTTATTTTTTGCTTATCTTCTGCCCAATCCCACTCTCCTGAAATCCCTGTTGAATACAGTTTGGTTTATGACTTTTAGAATTTTGTTTTAGGTATGCAGAAATAACGTATCATAAACTATTTTCATAATATATACACATCTAATCACCTACCTGTGCAAGATACACATAATTTTTTTAAATAACTGCTTGGGTATTTCATTGTATGGGTGAAGCACAATTTTGTAAACTGTTCCTTAAATGATGGAAATTTATTTTAACCATTTTGTAATTTTACAGATGATATTTCTTTTTTTTTTTAATTTTTTTTTTAAATTTATTTATGATAGTCACAGAGAGAGAGAGAGAGGCAGAGACACAGGCAGAGGGAAAAGCAGGCTCCATGCACCGGGAGCCCGATGTGGGATTGGATCCCGGGTCTCCAGGATCTCACCCTGGGCCAAAGGCAGGCGCCAAACCGCTGCGCCACCCAGGGATCCCGATGATGTTTCAATATATATATCTGTTCTCTAAAAAGACTGAGCCAGAGACGAGTAGTGAAAACTAAAGTTCCTAGGATATGCAGACTTTGTTCGGGAATTATATTAGACTTATGTTGCAACTGGAATTTTAAGCCAAGTTTACCTGGACCATAAGTGCAAGGTACTTGTTCTTGACATGTAGATGTTAATGAGAACTAAGTGATATGCTTTAAAACTTGAAAGTGATCTAAGATAAATATAAAAAGGAACCAAAGAACTTAGACTACAGTTTACATGACAAAATGGGTCATATATTGTTCACCAGTATAATTTAAATATATTAAGTGACATGGTAAATGTTTTCATATGGAAGAAAAGAAAAAGTGAAGATGAAAGGGAAAGTCACAGGAAGGAGAAGGAAAAAAGGAAAGAAGGAAGGAAGGAAGGAAGGAAGGAAGGAAGGAAGGAAGGAAGGAAGGAAGCAAACTTTTAAAAAGGGTTGCCTGGGTGGTTCAGTGGTTGAGTGCCTGTCTTTGGCTCATGTCCTCAACCCGGGGTCCCGGGATCAAGTCCTGCATCAGGCTCCCTGCTCAGTGGGGAGCCTACTTCTTCCTTTGCCTATGTCTCTGCCTCTCTCTGTGTGTCTCTCATGAATAAATAAATAAAATCTTACCAAAAAAAAAAAAAATCTTTCTGTAAGTACTTCCATTTAACAACAGAAAATAAAGGTCTAAATACAAAGATCTATTTGGATATTTGGGGGAAGCTATGAAGTTTTAAGATACATCCCTAATTTATGAATATATGATTATATTTGTTAACATCTCTCAGTTGTCCTGTGAAAGGTTAAACATGAAGCTATATCCGTTTATTTTTGCATTTGGTGAATATTTATTCAATGGTCATTGTGTATGTACAATTCTGTTGTGGGAAACACATAGTCATTGCCTTTAAATTGTATATGATCTAGGCTTATAGGCACATGCACATAACGTAACTGAAGAGAACAAAAAGTAGCAGTTGGCCAAAGAAGAAAAAGCATGAGTTTTTGAGTAAGATAGATTTAAGTTCAAATACCGACTAACCGTCTGATTTTGGCATGGTACATATTACTATCAATCTTAGTTTTCTCATCTATAAAATTAGGAAATTAATATTATCTACCCCATAGGGCTATAATGAAAAACAATGTAATGTGGTTAAATACTTAGTATATTGCTTGAAACACTGAAAACATGTAATAATGATGATATAATTATTAGTTTTCAATAATAGTGAACACAGATTGGTCTACTGTTTGTAGACAGTGTGTGATTAAGTACCAAATCAAGATGATAGATTGATCAGTGGTTAGCAAAGTTTTTTCTATAAAGGAATACATAGTAAATATTTTAGATTTGTAGACCATGTATGATCTCTTTCACAAATTCTTTATTCTTTTTTTTAAGATTTTATTTATTTATTTATTTATTTATTTATTTATTTATTTATTTATGAGAGACACAGAGAGAGAGGCAGAGACACAGGCAGAGGGAGAAGAACGCTCCTCTCAGGGAGCTGGACGTGGGACTCAATCCAGGAACTCTGGTATCATGCCCTGAGCCAAGGGCAGATGCTCAACTGCTGAGCCACCCAGGCATCCCAGAAATTCATTATTCTTATTTACATCTCTTTAAAAATATAAAAACTACTTGAGGCACCTGGGTGACTCAATAATAAATATATAATTATTTATTTGTTATTTATTATTCATGAGAGACACACAGAGAAAGGCAGAGACACAGGCAGAGGGAGGAGAAGCAGGCTCCATGCAAGAAGCCCAATGCGAGACTCGATCTCTGGAGTCTAGGATCACACCGTGAGCCAAAGGCAGTTGCCCAACCACTGAGCCACCCAGGCATCCCTAAAATCCTTTTTAAAAAATATAAAAACTACTCTTAACACATAGTCTGTACAAAAAATAGGCCTATAGCTGGATTTAGCTAGAGACTATCGTTTCCTATCTCTGTTATAGGTGTTAAAGTTCTCTTTAATCTCTAAAAGGACACTAGCTGGCATATTGAGATTCTTATAAGTAGTGGTTTTTGATTTGGCTCATAGAGAATGAATGGACCATAAATATAATTTGGTATGATAATTCTCATGTTCGTACAGCAACTGATAAAAATATTGCTTAGTATCACTCTGAAAAATGTATAGAGTAGAGATTGGAATTAACTGAAAATAGAATTTAGGAATAGACTTTTAAATGTTTGGCCACTCAGTGATTTTCCTGGAGCTACAGATGGGGATGGCATTCCTTGAGTATCACCACTTCTATGAAATTTCCCACAATAATTTTTCTGTATAAACTAGCCTTTTAAAAAATTTCAGAATGATGTAAAATTAAGAATTCAGGATATTTGAAAGAGTGCCAAAATATAGCAGTAATTGATTTGTGCTAGGTGCTGTTCCAATGACTCCCATTCATTAACTCATTTATTTCCTGCAATAACCCTGTGATGTACATATAATTATTACTATCTTCGTTTTACAGATGAGAAAACCAAGGCCGAAAGAATTTAGGCAAATTATTCTGTGTCTCACACATAGTGAACAGCAGGAAGTGAGATTTAAACACAGGTAGTCTGGCTCTTGAGACAATACTCTGAGTCTGGGGAGCCTGATTCATTAATGGTCTTAAGGCCCATGAGATGGAAACTCAATTTTGTATACAATTTAAAAATAAGAATTAACTTATTTCCTAGAATATAAATTTTCAATCAATATATTTTGAAGGATACACTGAAGAGAATTTCTTTTGCCATCCACAAATTTCTATAATTTTTGATCTACATGTACAACGGAGTGATAAATACCATGGGTCGGGGGATATCATAGCCTTCATGTATAGGCACTGATGTCATCCTCGTTTCACAAATGAGGACACTGAGATCTGGAGAGGTAAAGTATCTAGTTCATGGTTACACAACTAATAAATGACAGAATCAGGATTTGACCTCAAGCCTGTGTGATACTAGAGCCCAACCATTAACCATTTTATTTACTGTCCCCAAATAATTTACTTTCTGGTTAGGATAGTAAGGGATGCATATATGAAATTATTTCTTACAATGCCCAGTGGTATTTATGAAATGAATCAACATTAAGTGTTGTTACAATTTTACAGAAAGGAGAGGGCACTTAGGGCTAGGGTGGACAGAGGGAATGACGATGATGTTTATTTTTACAGCAGTGAATCCAGAATTACCAAAGCCCAAATTGTGACGTGGGAGTAGGATGAGATTGGCAAAAATAGTGGAGACAGGGCAGAGAATTTAAGGCAATGGCAAATTGGAAAATATTACTTCTGCCTTAAGTTGTTGTTATGAAAGCAGTATACACTAACAGTAAATGTTGAAAAAGCAAAGAACCAAAAACTAAAGGAAAGTGGGAAGTGACATCTTAAATTTATCTCTAAAATATTAAATAATGAATCACATTAAAAACATTGAACAAGGGAGTTAAAGACGATGCAATTTTGCTACAATGCTATCTTTTCATAGCACAGCAAAAGATTAGAATTAGGAATGCTGTATTTTTTTAAGAAACAGCAATTGCTTTGTGCATACCGTCAACATTTAGTAATATGGAACAGGTTATGATTTTCATATAATAAGTTTTTTTGCATCTTAAAAACACCACTACATTTTAAACATCAATCTTCTTATTATCTATGTCTGTTCCTTATTATATTTTGATTTTGTAGCCTCATAAGTGGATATAATTTAATAATGTTTCTGAAATAGATCATTATCATCTATCATGAAGTCAGATACATTGTCACACTCATTTCTCTCGTGTTCTATTGGAAAACATGTTTGATTTCTTTTGTAATTCCTGATAAGGTGGGTATTTTTCTTTGGATTATAAGGTCATTATGAATCTCTGAGTAGATTGATGAAACTGTTAATTTACCTGTCAAGAGAGGGCCACAGATGTATCTGGAAGAGGTATACTAATGGCATGGCACTAATGCAATTTCACAAACGACTTAATGGAGCACATAAAGCATATTTCCTCTATTAAATACACATAGCATAGAGTCATATCTTGCTTTACGGGCTGTGAAAAATATTTTTAATCAGCTAAAGGATGAAGAGACTCTTCAAGGTTATGCAGAATAAGTTATAAAAAAACCCTTAAGCACATAATCCTCAATGAGTGTTCAGGAAGGAAAATTTCAATCAGGGATGTTTGTTTAGATTGACATTTGTGAGTTTCTTACATTTTCAAGAGGATTTTAAAAAGAAAATTGGATTGTGTCAGTTTTTATTTTTTTTATTTTTATTTTTTAAAGATTTATTTATTTATTCATGAGAGACACAGAGAAAGGGACAGAGACATAGGCAGAGGGAGAAACAGGCTCCTTGCAGGGAGCCTGATGTGGGACTCGATCCCGGATTCTGGGATCAGGCCCTGAGCTGAAGGCAGACACTCAACTGCTAAGCCACCCAAGTGTTCCGGATTGTGTCAGTTTTTAAAAACAAAGTAGGGAAAATACAAAGTAATTCAAGGCTTACGTTCAATAAAAAATGTCTACTACAGTGTGATGCTAGATTGATGACCTCTCTTCTAGTCTGGATCAGAGCACAATTATAGCTATAGTTTTGTTTGATTTCAATTACCTGATCCACCCACGGATGTTCCTCACTGTCCTTGATACCATAGCCACCTCTTCTGTCTACGTAATAGCAGTAATTATCAAAACATCTTTAAGTACCAACTTGCTGCCCTATGAGATAAAGACCTTTTTATATTTCATTGATTTATTCATTGATTCATTCACTTATTTACTCAACAAATCCATATATAACTTGTGTGATATTCTCAGCATCCTAGTAAACCCCTTGAGACATAATGGGTTTTAAAATACTTCTATATGTCAATTTTACCTCAATAACATTTAATCTGTGTGACACTGAGCTTATTATGAACTGGGCTGTGTATTAGATTGAGAGGGTACCAATTAAGGGTTCCAGCCCCTTAATAAATAATTGAGTGGTGGATGCTGTTCCACCTTAGTATGAATATTATGCAAGGAATGGGAAAATGGTATGTAAAGTAGACTTCAGGGAGTTGGATGTGCCTGGAATAAAGGAAAAGGCCTCTATCCCAGTAGCTTGAGGCAAAAGTTATGGAGCCCTTGGTCACCTGTGGTGAGAGACAAGTAGGTCTCCCAGCCACCGAATCAGTGTCTAGGACCTTTGCTTTAACTCCCAACTCTGATCTTGCCCTAGGCAGTAACTAACTAGTAATATCATTATGACAGTTATTAGAGAATTGAAGACCCTGAATCATTAAGGTCTTTAATTATCCAAGAATGATTAAAATTGTTCATAGTAAGTTATTCTTCCCCTATCCAGATAAACAGCACCCTCAAGATGAGATAAATCCAGAAGTAATTTCTGATTTGCATTAAAACATTTCTGAGAGGGGATCCTGGGTGTCTCAGTGGTTGACCCTCTGCCTTTGGTTCAGTTCTTGATCCTGGGGTCCTGGGATTGAGTCCCATATTGGGTTTCCCACAAGGAGCCTTCTTCTCCCTCTGCCTATGTCTCCGTGTCTCTCATGAATAAATAAAATCTTAAAAAAAAAAATAAACCATTCTGAGAACTCCACTAGGGTCCCATGAACTGAATGTCAATCCAAGCTGGATTACTTCTGAATTGTTTGATCTTGTGCAGATCATGTAACTTCTTGGCCCTGCAGTTTCTGTCTATAGAAAACGTATGATAAATCTGGCTCTTCTTAACATTTTGGGTTGTGTTAGTAGCTCCAGTGATCTTAAAGGTATGAGTATTTTAGAATTTGCTCAGCAGTATACAAATACAAGGAATTTTTATTTGAGAGCATCATAGGCTCTGAAAAAGTCTGCCTTCATACTTAACCTGAAAGCTTATTAACAGTCTCATCTGAAAGTTATTGCAGTAGTAGAAGTATTTTAAGAGTCATATAATAAAAGTGGAAATGAGTGAAATTCATTTTATTATGTAGGAGATGGAATTGCCAATCGACAGGTGAGTTTAACACTCACTCTTTTATTCTTAATAAATCAGCTGTGTATTGACTATAATACCTGTTTACAAAGCTGTTCTAGACTGCTTGGACCCACCTTAAAGAAGACGTTTTGTCTCATAGGTTGACCTGAAGCCCATTGCGCTGTATCAGACATGGGAGCGCATGCTCTACTCAGCGCAGGAGGACAGATATATAAAGGCCAGAGCCTTAGTTTTTGATGTCCCCGTTAATGATCAACAGAACTAAGGTTTTGCAGCATGGAAAGTTTAGCCATATATCCAGAATAAGAATAAAAGCAAAAAAGAAAAAGCAAAACATCCTATTCTCTTTGATCAAAGGTTGTTGAGAAATGTTCTGCATCATAAATCTGAACATGATTCTGATCTCCTTTTGTCCCACCCAGCTTTCAAGAAAATTTTTCTGCAGTAAATTTTTATATGTGCTTTATGATGCACAGTTAGGTCAGTTTTCACAAGTGCATGAAATTCTGTAAACGTTGCCACGATTGATCAAGATGCAGAAGACTTCTTACATCCTAAGAAAACTTAATGATGCCCCTTTGTTGTCAAACCCTCTCTCTCTAGTTCTGCCTTTTCTAGTATGCTTTTTCCATTTGTCAGCAAATTATGCCTTTTTATTGCTGGGTAGTATCCCATAGTATGCATTTACCACAGTTTGCTTAGACATTTACCTGTGGATGAGCATTTGGGGTGTTTCCCATTTTTTGTTGTTATGAATAAAGCTGCTATGAACATTCTCATACTCGTTTTGGGTGAACATAAGATTTCATATCTCTTGCCATGAATACCTGGGAGTAGGCTTGTTTGTTCTGATTTGCATTAAAACATTCTGAGAGTGGCACCTGGGTGAGAAGTATATATTTAATATTACCAGAAACTGAAGTACCTGTACCATTTTCTCTTTTCATTTGCAATGCATGAGTTTTCCAGTTGCTCTGCATCCTCTCCAGGATTTGGCACTCATTGTAATAGGTGTGTAGTGGAATCACTTTGTGACTTTATTTTGTCTTTATTTCCCTGATGTGTAATGAGACTGAGCAACCGTTTTTAAAAAAAGGTTTTATTTATTTATTTTAGAGAGAGAGCACATATCGGCAGAGGAGAGGGCCTCAGGGAGATGGAGAAGCAGATTCCTCCCTGAGCAGGTAGTGGGACACAGGGCTTGATGTCTGGACCCTGGGATCAGGACCTCAGCCAAAGGCAAACCCTTAAAAGACCAAGCCACCCAGGTGCCTCTGAGCAACTTTTTGCATGCGTGTTTGCCATTCCACGTATTTCCTTTGATCAAATGTCTCTTTGTGGTTAGCCCATTTTTAGAATTAAATTTTGTTTCTTTATTCTTGCTTTTTGACAGTTATTTATATGTTGTAGACATAATCCTTTGTTAGATATATGACTTGAAATTTTATGCTTTAGGAATGTAGCTCAGCTTGTCCTTTTATCCTAGTAGTGGAGTTTTTTTTTTTTTTAAGATTTTATTTATTTATTCATGAGAGACATACATGAGAGGCAGAGACTTAGGCAGAGGGAGAAGCAGGCTCCATGCAAGGAACCTGATGCGGGACTGGATCCTACGACCCCAGGATCACGCCCTGAGCTGAAGGCCAACTCTCAACCACTGAGCCCCCCAGGCGCCCCAATGGAGTTGCTTTTGAGCAAATAATTTAAATTCTGATGAAGTCAAAATTATCATTACTTTAAATTGGTTGTGATTTTGGTTTCATATCCAGAACTCTGCCAGGTCTAAGCCCAGAATAATTTTGCTCGTATGTTTTCTTCTATTGGTTTTATGCTTCCTCCTTTTACATTTGGGTGTATGATCCATTTTGATTTAATTTTTTGAATAAGATGTAAGCAATAGATTGAGGTTTTATTTTTTCCATATGAATGTTTTAATTGTTCCAGAACCAAGATATGTTGTTAGGTGCATGCATGTTGAGTACGATTGTTTCTTCATGATGATGTGACCCTATAATCATTATGTAATCAATGTCACTCCTTATTCCTTTTTTTTTTTTTTTTTTTTTTGGGCAGATACAGGTTTGTTTTATTGAATAACTGATCTGATTAATGCTGAGGCCACTATGTACAGACAAGAGAGAGGGAGTTTTATTTCTTGGTCTCTTCCTGCTTGGACAGAGTCTTGATAATTTCCTCCTTCTTGGCCTGGAGCCGCTCTTCACGGCGCTTGCCAGCCTCCTTGGTCTTAGATCTGCGGGCCTCAGCCTGCTTAGCCAGAAGCTTCTTGTGAGCCTTGTCTGCTTTCAGCTTGTGGATGTGTTCCATGAGAATATGCTTGTTCTTGAACACTTTACCCTTCACTTTCAGGTACAGGCTATGATACATGTGGTGGTCAACCTTAGATTCACGGTATCCCTCTGAGCAGCCTACATAGAATTGTTTTTTTTAATGATTTTATTTATTTATTCATGAGAGACACAGAGAGAAAGAGGCAGAGACACAGGCAGAGGGAGAAGCAGGCTCCATGCAGGGAGCCCTACGTGGGACTCGATCCTGGGTCTCCAGGATCATGCCCTGGGCTGAAGGCAGGCGCTAAACCCCTGAGCCACCCAGGCTGCCCTAGGCTTTTATTTTTAATCCATGTATATCTACTTATTTAACATAGGTGTCTTAGAGAGAACATACAGTTGGGTCTTAAACAGGGCATTCAGGTTTTTTTTTTTTTTAATGCAGTCTGACAGTGTTTTCATTTGTGCTTTATGCCACTTACATTTTATTTTAATATTTTTTGATTGGGTCTATAATTTTATTCTTTGTTTTCCATTTGTCTCTTTTTTTTCTCTGTGCTTTGTATTGTGCTTTCGTTTTGATTGTTTGAATAGCAATCATTTCATTTTTTTATGTTTTCATTTTTTAAGACGATTTATTCATCCACTTGAGATGGATGAAGGGCAGAGGGAGAGTGTCTTTCAAGCAGACTCCACACTGAGCTCAGAGCCCCAAACAGGGCTCCATCCCATTACCCATGAAATCATGATTTGAACCTAAACTAAGACACTCAACCAATTGAGCCATCCCAGTACCTTTGAATAGCTTTTAGTATTCTATTTTAATTACTTTTCTTTTTCCTATATGCAATCATAATTTATAGTGACTGCTCATATTACTACACATACATATACACACATATATATTTATATTTTTGCATCCTATTTAAATTTGATATTTTACCACTTCAAGTAGAATGTAGAAGCCTTATACACATATATAATTCTTTATCTTGGGACAGCCTCGGTGGCTCAGTGGTTTAGTGCTACCTTCAGCCCAGGGCATGATCTTGGGGTCCCAGGATTGAGTCCCTTCTCGGGTTCCCTAAAGGGAGCCTGCTTCTCCCTCTGCCTATGTCTCTGCCTTTTTTTTTTTTTATGATAGAGAGAGAGAGAGAGAGAGAGAGAGAGAAGCAGGCTCCGTGCACCAGGAGCCCGACGTGGGATTCGATCCCGGGTCTCCAGGATCGCGCCCTGGGCCAAAGGCAGGCGCCAAACCGCTGGGCCACCCAGGGATCCCTGTCTCTGCCTTTCTCTCTGTGTCTCTCATGAATAAATAAAATCTTAAAAAAAAAAACAAAAAAGAATTCTTTATCTTTCCTCCTTTATGTTAATGTTTCTTTGCCCTGTATGGTTTCTCATGACCCATCCTCTAATCATGCAGATTCTCTTATATCTAATCTCTAGATATTTTCAGTATTTTTATTTATTTTTGATTTTTACCTATTTCATTATCATGTATCTGGATATGGCTTTCTTTTGGTTTATCCTTTTTTTAGTATGCTATACTTTTTGTGTGAATTTATTTCTTTCATCAAATTTGAGATTATAACTACCATTTTATTCAAATGTGTTTTATGTTCCAATCTTTATCTCTTGTCATTCTTGGAGTCCGTTGACACCGTGGCCTTTTGATATTGTCCCACATGTTCTTTGGGCTCTGTCCATTTTGTTAAAATTTTGTTTCTCTTTGTTATTCTGTTTAATTTACCTGAATCTATGCTTATGTTCACCTATTATTTCCTCTGTCATCTCCATTATGCTGTTGAACCCAACCCAGTGAAATTTTTATTTTTTTAAAGATTTTACTTATTTATTCATGAGAGACACACAGAGAGAGGCAGAGACACAGGCAGAGGGAGAAGCAGGCGCCTTGAGGGGAGCCGGATGTGGGATTCAATCTTGGGACTCTGGGACCTTGTCCTGAGCCTGAGGCATAAGCTCAACCACTGAGTCAACCAGGCATCCCCAAAGTTTTATTTTGGACTCTGTTTTTCAGTTGTAAAATTTTATTTGGATCTTTATTATAATATATACCTTTGTTTGCTTAAAACTTTTGGTTTTTGGGAAGCCTTGGTGGCTCAGTGGTTTAGCGTCTGCCTTTGGTTCAGGTCGTGATCCTGGGGTTCTGGGTTGGAGTCCCACATAGGCCTCCCCTCAGGGAACCTGCTTCTCCCTCTGTCTATGTCTCTGCCTCTTTCTGTGTGTATCTCATGAATAAATAAATAAAATCTTTTTTAAAAAATCAGAAGTGTAAAAAAAAAATCAGAAGTTTTTTTTTTTTTTTTTTTTTTTTTTTACTTCAAGAGTTTTCTCCTTTCCTTCTTTTGAGTCATTAGATAGAAAAGGGGTTTTAATGCATTTTTGTGATAATTCACGTATCTGGTTTATCTCTGATGTAGCATTTTTTGAATGTCCTTTCCCTTGAGAATTGGTTAGATTTTCCGTGTTTTCTTCATGTCAAGTCATTTTGGATTGCATTCTGGGAGTTATGATTTTTATGTTAGGAGAGAGTGGGTTATCACAATCCATTTGAGATAATTGATATTGTTATTTTAGTATCTAGTCAACATAATTATGTTCAGACTCTAAGTTCTAACTTGCTTTTTTTGTGATGTGGTTTGAAGTGATGCGGTTTGGAGCTGATGGCCAAGGAAGAAATCTTGAGATGTCTCCCATGCAAAAAATTGATTTTATTAATGCCTGGGCACAGGACCTGTGGGCAGAAAGCTGCACTGGGTTGTGTCCTTTGATTGATTGTATACTTCAAGTTGGGAGGGTTTAGGGACAGCACAAGCCTACAAGGTATTTAGGAAACAAGATTTCCAGGATCCTGAGGGGGCTAGCTCCTGTTAGGAAAAGGTCATGTATTACTGTTGAGTAAAAACTCAGTCATGAGATACTTCAGATCTATATTGGTGTGCTATTAGCTTGGAGGATGATTACTAACATGTGTCTTGGGGGGTAGAGATAAAGGAAGTTTCCAGAGGAATTTTTATATGTTAAAGAAGACTTATGGGATCCTGGGGCGATCTGGCAGGGGTATTGTCAAGCTAAGATTGCTTTTTGCCCTTAGCAAAGTGTCAACATCCAGGCAGCTGAGCTCCCAGTGGAAGGTCACTCTAACTGTTTCAAGGACTTGTCAATGGGCTGTAGGCAGTAAGGACATTTAATTTTTTCTTTTGCCTTTGTTTCCCACATCATATGCATAGTAGTTTCAATGTCAGTTTATTTGTGCAAACCTTTACTATGCTGTTTGAATTTGAATGTCATATGTAGTACTTAGCAGTTACTCTGGGAATTGAGTGGTGGTTTATTTATTTTCAATTTTTAAATTTTTTTGAGTGGTGGTTTATATCATATTTCAGTTCTCACACCCTTGTCTATGTTTCTTTTTTAATATTTTATTTATTTATTCATGAGAAACACACACAGAGAGAGGCAGAGACACAGGCAGAGGGAGAAGCAGGCTCCATGCAGGGAAGCCTGATGTGGGACTCGATCCAGGGGCCTCCAGGATCACACCCCGAGCCAAAGGCAGACGCCTAACCGCTGAGCCACCCAGGCATCCCTCTATGTTTTTTTGTCTGTTCTGGATGCACAGACTGGCGTGAGCCTTTTATGTTTTTATTCTATTCATATTTAAGATGTTGGTGTAGACTTAGTGGACTTAGAATCAAATTGTCAAGAGATTGACAAGAGAAAATCAATCATATGTCTATGTATGGGAATTTACACAGACATATAATTCCAAAGACCATGAGACAACATGAAGTTTATATGAAGAGGGATAGGAGTCTGAGGATACAAAGGGGAGATGGCCATTAGGAGGAAGGTGAAAGGAGATGTTTGGAAAAACAAGGTTGCTCTATTATGTAGGTAAGTTTCTTAGGTAGAGGGGAGTCTCAGTTAATAATTCTCTTCCTGGTACAGGCTTTCCTTTCCAGTCTAAACTTAGGCAGTTGAGGGGAAGGCAGAGAGCTTTTCCTGCATCTGTTGGGTTTCTATTACTTTTAGCTCAAAATTGTCTTTATGCCAAAGTGGCCAATATTCCGGAAACCTGACCTGGGTACCCCCTGCATTTTCTTCCTCTGAAACTTCCTTCAAGTTTCACACATTAAAAGTGGAGCTAATAAATGGTTCCGTCTTTTTTCTTTCTTTCTTTCTTTCTTTCTTTCTTTCTTTCTTTCTTTCTTTCTTTCTTTCTTCTTTTCTTTCTTCTTTCTTTCTTTCTTTCTTTCTTTCTTTCTTTCTTTCTTCTTTCTTTCTTTCTTTCTTTCTTTCTTTCTTTCTCTTTCTTTTTTTTTTAGATTTATTTATGTATTTATTCATGAGAGACACAGAGAGAGAGAGGCAGAGAGAGAAGCAGTTTCCCTGTGGGGAGTCGGATGCGGGACTGGATCCCGGGATTCCGGGATCACGCCCTGAGCCAAAGGCAGGCACTCAACCACTAAGCCACCCAGGAGTCCCTCTTCTTTTTTTCTTTTAAAGATTTTATTTATTCACGAGAGAGAGAGAGAGAGAGAGAGAGAGAGAGAGACTGAGAGAGAGAGCACGAGCAGAGAGGAGGGGCAGAGGGAGAAGGAGAAGCTGACTTTACTGCAGAGCAGGGAGCCTGTCCTGGGTGGGGCTGATCCCAGGACTCTAGGCAAGTTGCCTAACCAATTGAACCCCCCCAGGGCCCCAAATTGTTCCATCTTATGGAACCAGGCTTAGTTCTCATGTTGGGTGAGTTCAGTTAAAATCATTTCAGGAAGTGGTTATGCAGATATATTTTCAGAGATAGGCCTGTGGTTTAAGAAATCGGGTACTAAACAGGAAGCATTTCTCTAGAAACAAATGAAACAAACAATGGTTAATGATTAGGTTCAAAATATAAATCAGTTTCTGATTTCTGAAGAATGCCTGTGGAGAAGATGTCTGGAATTCAACATTGAAGTATTTTCAGATAGAGGGAGACCAGGCAGTGGCAGTATGATAGACTTTCCTAGTTGGTAGCTCAAATGTCTCTGGTGAACTTTCAATGGCCCACACAGCAACAGGCATGAATACTGTCTCTACATGAGCTATTGTGATTATTTCTTTGAAGTTTACCTCAAGTTGTTCATATTTATTTTGCAGGGCTTCAGGAAAAAGGGCAGTTTTTGTTCTCAAATGAATCCAACTCAGAAAGGTAGGAAAAAAAATCAATAAATGTTGTTTTGAGAGTGGTAGTCAGGGACAAGAGGATCTACTCTAGTTTATCATAAACAGTATTAGAATCTAATATTTACTCAAGTATGTTGTTTAAACCATTTTTTTATTTTTATTTTTATTTATTTATTTATTTTTTTAAAGATTTTATTTATTCATGATAGAGAGAGAGAGGCAGAGACACAGGCAGAGGGAGAAGCAGGCTCCATGCACCGGGAGCCCGACGTGGGATTCGATCCCGGGTCTCCAGGATCGCGGCCTGGGCCAAAGGCAGGCGCCAAACCGCTGCGCCACCCAGGGATCCCTAAACCATTTTTTTAAATGAATTTATTTTTTATTGGTGTTCAATTTACCAACACACAGAATAACACCCAGTGCTCATCTCGTCAAGTGCCCCCCTCAGTGCCCCTCACCCATTCACCCCCACCCCCCGCCCTCCTCCCCTTCCACCACCCCTAGTTCGTTTCCCAGAGTTAGGAGTCTTTATGTTCTGTCTCCCTTTCTGATATTTCCCACACATTTCTTCTCCCTTCCCTTATATTCCCTTTCACTATTATTTATATTCCTCAAATGAATGAGACCATATAATGTCTGTCCTTCTCCGATTGACTTACTTCACTCAGCTGTTTAAACCATTTTTGTTCTGTATAATCACCCTCATTTTTTTTTTTATCAAAGGTAGCCAAATTAACATTTGTTTGCAAAATAAATTTAGTCTTATTTACACAAACAGAGCACGAATAGTCTTTGGCCACAAAGGTTCTTTTAAATCTGTTTTGCTTGACCTTTTTATATGGAATTTCTAGATTGAACTTTTAATAGCCTCTCTAGGCTATAAGCCAAACCAAAACTTGTACCAAATTCTTAACTGGATTTTGCCTGGAATAATTCTAGATTTGGGTGATTTCCTCTCTTTTCTAGGTCTCCCAAATATCCTGATATTCTTGAACCTGCTAGGATGTATCCTCCTTTACTCACCAGCTAAGGCTACTGGAAGCTTTGTAAGGAAAGTTTGAGGCCAACATGTATAAGGGGCTCTACTGGCTCCATAAAGTCTACCTGAGTTCCTTAAATCTGATTGTATCTGAGTCTATGCATATTTCAAATATGACATTCCAGTTAAAGCCCGATTAATATAACCAGTGATTCCAATTGTACCTGTTAGAAGGAAAACAAATTCTTATTGATCTTGTGTAAATATATAGCCATAAAAATATAACAATGCTTAGCCTTTTAATTCTGGAGGGTTCAGATAAAAGTTTTAATTCTGCTTACGGTTGTATGATTTATCGAAATTGGAATTGCTTAGGTAGCTTAACAAAAAAGATTACCTTCGACCTGAAAAAACAAAACATTTAAAAACCTAGGCATCTTTAAAGAAAGTCATAAAAATTATTATCTTCTTCAGTTCATTCAATCTCATTAATTTTTATTTTGCCTTAATCCATTTTTTTCTGCTGGTTTTTGAAATTTTTACCTAATTCAGTTTGATGATCCTGTGGTCACCAGAAACCGTACTCAAGAGTTCTTTCTGTGAGTCTCACTGAAGAGGAAACACATTTGCAATAGCATTAGTGTAAAACCATAATTGTAAATGGCAAGAATTAAAAATGACCATTGTTGAAATTTTGGTTAGAGTTCATTATGATGAAATTGGCAAGGAAATTTGGTTATTTCTATGACATATAACACCTCAAGATAATAAAATATGCCACGACGTCAGATTTTTAGAGCTATTAAACAAATCTTTCTTTCTTTCTTTCTTTCTTTCTTTCTTTCTTTCTTTCTTTCTTCTTTCTCTTTCTTCTTTCTTTCTTCTTTCTTCTTTCTTTTTTTCCTTCCTTCCTTCCTTCCTTCCTTCCTTCCTTCCTTCCTTCCTTCCTTCCTTCCTTCTATATTTAAGATTTTATTTATTTATTCATGAGAATAAATGGAGAAGTGGAGAAGTAGGCTCCCCGCAGGGAGCCTGATTGGGACTCCATCCTGGGATCTCGGGATCAGGACCAGAGCCAAAGGCAGATGCGCAACCACAGCTACGCAGGTGCCCCCCTATTAAACAATTTTATTTTATTTTATTTTTTTAAAGATTTCATTTATTCATTCATGAGAGACACACAGAGAGAGACACAGGCAGAGACACAGGCAGAGGGAGAAGCAGGCTCCACACAAGGAGCCCGACGTGGGACTCTATCCCAGGTCTCCAGGATCACACCCTGGGCTGCAGGCGGCGCTAAACCGCTGAGTCACCCGGGCTGTACTATTAAACAATTTTAGAACACTTAATTACAATCTACACAAATATAATCTATCGAGGTTTAGTATCACTTATTTGCTTCCTATTGTTTTATTTTTAAATTTATTATTTTTTATTTTTAGATTTTTAAAATTTTATTTATTTATTCATGAGAAACACAGAGAGAGGGGCAGAGACCCAGGCAGAGGGAGAAGCAGGCTCCATGCCGGGAACCCGTCGTGGGATTTGATCCCGGGTCCCCAGGATCACACCCCGGGCTGAAGACGGTGCCAAACCGCTGAGCTACCAGGGCTGCTCGCTTCTTATTTTTTTTTTTTTTAAAGGATTTTATGCATTTATTTGATAGAGCAAAAGAGCACAAGCAAGTGGGTGGGGGTAGGGCCAAGGGAGAAGGAGAAGCAGGCTCCCTGCTCAGTGGAAGCCCTATTCTGGGAGATCCCAGGACCTGAGATCTGGACCTGAGCAGAAGGCAGTTAACCCTCTGAGCCAACCAGGCACCTCTCCCTAATTCTTTATACATTTAAGAGTGGTTCTTAGGTCTTAGGGAAGATGGAAGTGGCAGAAAATTTACATTACAAAGGCAGAACAAATATGCACTTCTCTCCAACATGGATATTTGATGCCTATTTGTCTGTTATGAAAGGTGCTAGAGTCTGAGCTCAAAAGCCATTTTAGCAGTTTAAATTTTAAAAGAAAGAAAACCTCATTTTCCTTTTTATTTTTTTGGTTTCAGGCAGTTGTGGGATGTTTTCATTTTAAAGACATAAGATTGATAATTTCAAGGGACAGAAAGAATACAAAACGATTTATTTCAATGTTTCAAGGTTATTGTAATTTAAAATTCACCTCCGTTTCTCCTAAGTACAGGACATTATGTCCCAATATCTTGATCTCTTACAATATTCAGAAAATTTCAGTCGTAGGTTTTGACTGGTTTCTAGAGTCGCATTTCCGCTTTTGTAAAGATTTTAAGACACAGAGTTGTTTTTAATTCCCCAAAGAACTAGATTACAGTGTAAATATTAAGTACGTAGCCTGCCTTTTATTTTTTTAATAATAAATTTATTTTTTATTGGTGTTCAATTTGCAAACATACAGAATAACACCCAGTGCTCATCCCGTCAAGTGCCCCCCTCAGTGCCCGCCACCCAGTCACCCCCACCCCCCGCCCTCCTCCCCTTCCACCACCCCTAGTTCGTTTCCCAGACTTAGGAGTCTTTATGTTCTGTCTCCCTTTCTGATATTTCCCACACACTTCTTCTCCCTTCCCTTATATTCCCTTTCACTATTATTTATATTCCCCACATGAATGAGAACATATAATGTTTGTCCTTCTCCGATTGACTTACTTCACTCAGCATAATACCCTCCAGTTCCATCCACGTTGAAGCAAATGGTGGGTATTTGTCGTTTCTAATGGCTGAGGAATATTCCATTGTATACATAGACCACATCTTCTGTATCCATTCATCTTTCGATGGACACCGAGGCTCCTTCCATAGTTTATAGCCTGCCTTTTAAAGTAAATTAGCTTCTTTATATTATGGTGAACTTCAACAGAAATTGTAATTCAAAAGGTTTTTACCTGTATAAAATATTTTAATTAAAATCTTCATATTCTATCTTGGGTTCCATTAGTAGGATGGACTGGGAGAAATTTTGGTCTCCCTTTCCTCTATATAGGGAAAGTAGTGAATGAGTTATTAACCTTTTGAATTTCTCTCTAAACTTCCTAGGATATTTTTAATGTGAAGGTAAAAGGGCTTTATTAAAGATTTTGCTGCTATCTGGGAGACATGAATTCTTTTCTAGTAGGGGGTCAGGGGTACACCAGGACACTGGCAGGGGACACTGGCACAGCTGGATTACTAATCCCTAGAAGTTAGGAGCAAAGCCAGCTTTATTTTCATCTTCAGGTGCTTTGTTAAATGTATTCCTGTCTTTCAACATCTACATGAGCAACATGTACACTTTGAACCTAGAGATTAGGTCTGAGTGCTCTTTGTAAATCTTATTGGAAAAGGTAAATTAAAATGGGCAAATGAGGCCAGATTTTAAGGGAAATTTGCATTGCATGTCAATATTTGTTTATATGTCTTAAGTCTGCTTTTTGTGATTTTGTCTTGTCAAGGTAGTTTCTAAGGGTAGCCATTATACTAAAAAGACAGTGGAGAACTCTCTATAAAGAATATTTTTCTTTTCATTATAGCCAAATTGAAGGATCATCATCTTGGCCATTGACCAGTAGGATCTAATCAACTCAAACCACTAAGCCCTAATGGGTTACCCCAAAATGTAAGATGTAATCAAAGAGCGCATAGGTGACATACTTCTCTATGATCTAAAAATTTACTCCCGAAATTAGTCTAAGAAAGCATGGACCTTCGTTTCACAAGTAGTAAGGATGGTGTCATGAAATCAATTTTTCAATGTCCCACAAAATTGTGAGATGTTGTTCTGAAGAAAAGATAAACCACAGCTGTGTTTTTGGTTTCAAAGGGGAAAAACACTTTATTGATATCATAAAAATCTGATTAAACAGAAAGATGAAAAGGGAAATGTATACATAGAGGAGGGTGATAGTAAGTGGTAAAGGAGAATAAGAAAGGGTTATATGAAATCGGGTACTTACAACATCCAGCCTCAGTAGCTGGGGAAACCCTGTGGAGACAGCCATCCTGGGCAAGGAGCATCCTTCCCTCAGGTGAGACTTTCAACTGACCATCCCCCTAAGGGCCATATTTATAGGGCAAAAGAAAGGATCTGAACTTAAACATTTGTTTGCCAGTGTGATGTTTGGAGCGAGCTACATTTCTATATTATCATGTCTTTACATCTTTAAGGAGCCTGGGCTATATGTGCTTGCCTCCCCTCTGGGATTCCATCCTAGGTGGTCAGTCCAGCCTAGGGCAGGAGGGGATATGTAAGCAAGAATTGCAGCTCTTGGCCTTTAGACAGGAAGGGCCATTTCTGACCTGCACGCCAGTTAATGTCAACTGACTAGGCTCTTGAGGTCACTTATGCAGCATAAGTCTCACAAACAACATTCTTTGGCTTGCCTGTGTCCCTGCACATTGGAGTGGTCAGTTATGCAGGACAAATCACAGAAATCTCCATCCATAAGATACAGAAGCCTCTAGGCACAGACCGCTCATCTTTTTACAGTGGGTGGGGGACACTGGAATGGGATTTTACAGCACTAACAAGCAACAAAAGTTGACATGACATGGGTTTCTCCGGGCTGGAAACTTTCATGACAAACACCCTTGGGAGCTGACATTATTAGACAGAGATAGAGGGCAGCCCGGGTGGCCCAGCGGTTTAGCGCCGCCTTCAGCCCAGGGTGTGATCCTGGGGATGCGGGATCGTGTCCCACATCATGCTCCCTGAATGCAACCTGCTTCTCCCTCTGCCTGTGTTTCTGCCTCTCTCTCCTCTCTCTCTCTGTGAGTCTGTCATGAATAAATAAAATCTTTAAAAAAAAAAACAATAAAACTTATTTATTAAAAAAAAAAGACAGAGATAGAGAATCAGAGTCAGATCCCCAGTCTATTTGACTATGAAAGTACATTCCAGGAAGTGCACCCTCTGATGGGAGAGACCAAAGAGAATATTCTCACTGATCATAAAGCCATGCTCTTAGGACACAAAATAAGAGGAGAGGAAAAATATGTACACATTAATGGTCTTGACCAAGTTTTGGGACTCTTGGAGCCACACTGATACCTAAGAGCAATGTGCAGTGGGGTTCTAGATTGTTTTTTATGTGTCCCTTGGTGTATGGAAGTTTTCATGAGGATGGCAGATGACCTCGTGTCAATCTAAACATTACCTTGTCCAAGTTATCATATTGTGGTAGTCTTTTTGATGTGGCAAGTGCTCCAACATAATTTAAGTTCTCCACTTCTGCCTAACATTTTGCAGTTTTGGCTTCTGAGATGTTCCTTAGCAACAGCTTTTTACCTCACGTGCACAAGAAAAGATACAGAGAAAATAATACAAAGATCATATCTAAGATGAAATGGATCCATAACCTGAGTACTTCACCAAATTTAACCTAAGTGTTGTTAGGTTCCTGCGAGTAGTTCTACAGATAATTTTTCATGCTAATCAAAGTGTAGAAAGAGAGTACAAGGACTCCCGACATCTTACTCCACTGGACTCTCTAGATAGAGACTCTGTACAGCTGACATGGTAAGAAATCTTATCTTTTGCTGACTGCTTGTTAGATATTCCAGAGATCTCTTAGCTGTAGTATTGTTCAGAACTCGTGGTGTCTCGTGAATTAAAGTGCGCTACTGATTATGCCAACTGTTGGGGTGGAACAATTTTTCTGCCCTATCATTCTTCTAGCTTGACTAAGAAACAAATTGTTATGAAACAAATTAAGAGAATAAAATGCAATCTAATAGGGTTACCTACGGGAAATCAACAGGGACCTAGAATTCTAAAGATAGTGAGGCAGCATGAAGCTCATATGAACTAAGGAGAGGGGTAAGGTCTGAGGATACAATGGGGAGAAGGCCATTAGCAGGAAGGTGAAATATGTTTTGAAAAACAAGGTTGTCCTAGTATCCAGATAATTCTCTTTAGTAAAGGGGAGTCTTTGCTAATAGCTGTCTTCCTGGTATAGGATCTCCTTTGCCTTGCACATTTAGGCAGGTGAGGAGAAGACAGAGAGCTTTTTCTGCATCTGCTGGATTTTGATTAGTTTGAGCTGAAAATAATCTTTATTATAAAGTAGCTCTTCCCAGGCAGCTTGCCCTTTGCCCCCACGTTGCGATTTTTTAAATTCTGTCTTCCCTTAGGATTCTTACCATGTTCTCCAGCACCCGGGGGACTCTTACCCCTGATTCCCCTGGCCGGAGAGACAGGTTTCTTTTCATATTTTAGACCTTCTCATAAGATTTTATTTCATTTTCATTTTATCTTTTTATTTTATTTATGAATGAGACAACTTACTAACCCAGCATTTGTTCTGATGCTTCTTGTTGGCAGCTGCCACCTGTCCGGCGATTCGGTCCAGATCCCGCGGTCCCTCAGGTGTCAGTTTGCGGCCCCGGTCTTGGTCCTTTCGCACCATTTTCAGCCCCTCTAGGGCTTGGAGGGCCCTGCAGGCCACGCTCGGAGCCTCTGCTGACGTGGCTGGGCCTCACCCCGTTCCTCTGACCTCCTGGTGGATCTTGGTCTCGGAGCCGACCCCAGCGCCGCCCCGGAGGTACAGGAGCCGTGTGTAGAACCACTTCTCATCGCAGGGAGCAAGCTCTTGATGCTTGGCCAGCTTGACCCTATCCACCCATTCAAGGGCTTTCAGCTTCCCAGACTTTTTTATTTTATTTATTTATTTTTTTTTTAAAGATTTTATTTATTTATTCATGAGAGACACAGGGAGAGAGAGAGGCAGAGACACAGACAGAGAGAGAAGCAGGCTCCACGCAGGGAGCTTGGTGTGGGACTCGATCCCGGGTCTCCAGGATCACCCCCTAGGCCGAAGGTGGCACCGACCCGCTGAGCCACCCGGGCTGCCCTTTCCCAGCCTTTTTGAGGAAGGCTGCCAGAGCTCTGACGAACTCCTGCTGGCTCACATCTTTTACAGTAACTCCAGGCATCCTGTGGCCTCCGCGCTGCCAGCCAGGGGAAAGCTTCTCATTAGATTTTATTTTATTTATTTATTTTATTTTATTTTTTTAATTGGAGTACAATTTTCCAACATATAGCATGACACCCAGTGCTCATCCCATCAAGTGCCCCCCTCAGTGCCCGTCACCCAGTCACTCCAACCCCCCGCCCACCTCCCCTTCCACCACCCCTAGTTCGTTTCCCAGAGTTAGGTGTCTCTCATGTTCTGTCACCCTCACTGATAGTTCCCACTCATTTCTCTCCTTTCCCCTTTATTCCCTTTCACTATTTTTTATATTCCCCAAATGAATGAGACCCTATAATGTTTGTCCTTCTCCAATTGACTTACTTCACTCAGCATAATACCCTCCAGATCCATCCACGTTGAAGCAAATGGTGGGTATTCGTCGTTTCTAATGGCTGAGGAATATTCCATTGTATACATAGACCACCTCTTCTTTATCCATTCATCTTTCGATGGACACTGAGGCTCCTTCCACAGTTTGGCTATTGTGGTCATTGCTGCTATAAACATTGGGGTGCAGGTGTCTCGGTTTTTCACTGCATCTGTATCTTTGGGGTAAATCTCCAGCAGTGCAATTGCTGGGTCTCATAAGATTTTAAATGGTGGGACTGCTTCTACCACAGCAGTGCAATATAAGGTTTAGGGATGTCCTCAAAGTCATGATGATGTAGTTTCAGAATATAGGTGAGGTTTGGCCGGGTGAGGTTGGGAGTTGGTGGCCAAGAAAGAATTCTTGAGATGTCTTTAGTGCAAAATGGTGGTTCTATAAAACACGTGGACAGGACCTGTGGAGAAAAAAGAGCTGCTGCCCTGGGGTTGTGAGAGGTGGCTGCTATATACTTGGGAGATTGGGGGCATGAGGAAAAGGGAGATTTTCAAAAGAACTTTTGCATGCTGTAAAGGACCTACAAGATATCAGAGTCCTTGCCATTGTCAAGTTAAGGTTGTTTTCCCCTATAGTAAAGTATTAACATTAAGACAATAATATCCTGGAGGAATGTTACAATCTACTTATGGCAATTTCTTGTCAAAGGGCTATAGGTTATAAGGAAATTGTATTTTATTTGCATTCACTTCTACTTTTGTTTCTCACATTGCCATGGATGGGTTGGTGATGTTAGGGCTCCAAGAAATTGAGTTTATGGGTCTCTGGAAGTTAGGCTGTTATCAATAGAATGCTTTTTTCTTGTAAAAATGAACATCACTAAGACATTTGTAACTGAAGGAGACTCAGGCCTTGCTGGATTGTGATCTCTATCAGTTTACCATTTGCTTTTCCTTTCCCTTACCTTCAGGGCAACCAGGAGTGCCTCAGGAATGTCACATAGGTCCCACCTGGGAGTGGGGGGAGGGAGGTTTCAGGATGTCTGCTTGTGCTTTGTGCTCAGCTTGCCTTCTGTTCCCTCATCAATGGTAAGACAGAAAAGGAAGACAAAATGTAGCAAAATGATGGGGATGGAAATAATAATGAAATACCACTATACACCTATTAGAATGACTATAATCCAAAAAACTGACAATACTAACTGCTGGTGAGAATGCAGAACAACAAGAACTCTCATTATTTCTAGTGGGAGTGCGAAATGATAACAATGTGGAAGACAGGTCGACAATTTCTTTTTTTTTTTTCAGTTTCTTTCAAACTATACTTAGCCTACTATGTAATCCAGCAATCATGGTCCTTGGCATTTTCCCAAATGAGTTGAAAACTTATGTCTATAGAAAACTGCACATAAATGTTATAGCAGCCTTATTCATAATTACCAAAATGTGGAAGCAACCAAAATGCCTTTCAGTAGGTGGGTCAATAAATAAACTGTCATCCTAAACTATACAATATAATATAATTGAGTGATGAAAAAATGAGTAATCAAGTCTGAAAGGTATGGAGGAACGTTAAATACATGTTGTTAAGTGAATGAATCCAATCTGAAAAGAATACTTACTGATTCCAATTATATAATATTTTCTGGAAAAGTCAAAAGTATCGAATTGGTAAGAGAGATAATGTTTGGCAGAAGATCGTGGGAAGGGTTGAGGGTCAAAATACTAGATTTGTTTAGAGTACGAAACTATTCAACATGATGCTGTAATGATTGCTGAATGACAGTATGCATTCACCAAAACCCAGAAAACTTCGCAGTAAAGAGCAAATCATTATGTTGGAAATTTAAAAATGATTTAGAGACCTGGGAGATCTCAGGAAGCACTGGAGTATAACGAAAGAATTCGAATGTATCACAAATGTGTGAAACAAGGGAACAGAGTGGAGGAACAAGGTGTTTACCTAGTAATTTTGAAAATGGTTGGCGACTGTAAGACTAAGCATTGTACTTTAGTTGATAAAATTGTTTCCTATGGTGGATAGGTTGACCATTTTGAAACCACTATACAGGTATACTGGAGTGGAACAGTTAACTAAGTAAATTGGTTGCAGATGGTAGGAGCCAGTTTTCTCAATGTTGCAGTGGAAGGTTACAGAGAAATAAGGGAGGGAGCTGGGATTGGTTCATCTTTTAATGGTTTAGAGTTGGAGACATTAGTTTGAACTCCTATTTCACTTAATATAGATATAAATGGATCTATTTATCTATCTATCTATCTATCATCTATCATCTATCTATCTCTGGAGAGACTTACATACCTGAATTAGTATACACACATGTATTTTTTCCCCCTCTTTCAGTGGAGAAAGCAAAGAAGTAAGAACAATTAAGTATCAATGACATTGTCTAGCATCCAGATCTTGGTTTCTAATGCCATTCTCAAATAAAAGAAACCGGTGGTCCTTTGAGAAAAGACTGATTGACTGTAGTAGTGGGGCAGAAAATTTATAAAATGAACCTGAAAAAAAATGAGCTTCGACCATCTTGTAATGCCTGAAAATAAAAAAAAAGTGCTCTTCTCCAAAAATTAAAAGATCTGATATGCAATGTTGGGTTATGTCAAAGGATATCAGGAACCAAGTGGAGGAGCTTCTAAATGTGAAAGTTGAAAAAAAAATTAATACAATAACTAAAATAACATTACATTATACCTTAAAGTATAAAATAAATATCCATGAGTAAAAATGATACAAATAAATGGTTGAAGAAAGAGCAAGAACAGAATAATCTCCCATGGAGAAAAAAAATTCCAAATAGTTTAGTTACTCTATCCCAAAAGAGGTGATAGTCTGTCCTTAAGGAGGTAGAGAATAATTCTTTTATTAAGTTTGGGCTGCATATAGTGACTATTTTCTGAAGAGTGCATTATGGGAAGGGAAACAATAATTAGCTCACCATTGAGAAACCTGAAAAGAACACCTCAAGCCAAGTGATGAAGGTTAACATCAACAGTGGTAAGACGTGTTGATTGCCTGATTCCTTGATATGATGGTGTGTGAATAGCTTCTTACTCTTGTGATCTTCTTCCTCAAAACATGTTACATCACAATAATCATAATTACAACATCAGATAAGTCCCAATTGAAGGAAATTTTATAAAATACCTTGCCACTACTTCCTTATGTCTGTCAAGGCATTCAGAAATGAGAAATGTCTAAGAAACTCACAGAGAAGTACCTGAGGAGACGTGATATCTCAATGAAATGTACTATCATGTATGAGATCCTTGAACAGAAAAAGTCATTGGGGGAAAAGTGAGGAAATCTAAATAGTATGGACTTTATTTAATATAATGTACCAATATTGGTTAATTATTATGGCAAATGTTACATGGTAGTATAAGTTGTTGATAATTGAGTTGGTGTCAGTATAGGGGTATTCTTTGTACTACCTTTAGAGGAATCCTATTATCTAAACAATCCTATGATAGTTTATTTAAAACTCTTTTTAGAAAAGGATGTGGTTATTCCAGATTCTTCACCTTTTCCACTGGCCTCCCAAACATGTCCTCTGACTATAAATGAGGAGTTACTCCTGGATTTCTTGTGTACAATGCTAATTATAGTGTACTTATATATTCCTTCAAGCAAAATGCAGGACAAAGTGGAGGGAAAAAAATCTGTGAAGCTTACTGTTACTTAAGTTGTGACTATAATCTCCAATCTACCTCCTATTGTTTACTTTCTAGAGCCCTTAGGTGGAGACTTTTGTATTATGTCCAAAGATTGTAGGTGTAATGAATGGGAGAGATAAAGTCACTATCTTGGTCAGGATTGGTAATCCCAATACAAATTTTCTTTGAAAAGAGAGCATGTATATGTTTGGATGATTTCTTTTTCTTTTTTTTTTTTTGAAAAATCAATATTGTAGTCAATTTATTTCCTAAGTTCTCATACCCCACCGAATATTTCCTGTAGCTTCATTCAGAGCACCATTATGTGACTGCATCAATTTATGTGCTAACCCATGAGTTTATCTGTCATTCATCATAGTTCTTCATTCAAAGATAGATAGATAGATGGTATATATGTATATAATATACGTATGTTTTTATTGCACCCACCTATCTTTCTGTTTGTCTAGCTATATCTGAGAGATAACCTCACTAACACACATTCACAAACAGGATCATATGCTGTATTTTTTTAACTTGCTTTTTCAACAATATATATCAAGCATTTTATCATGTGCACACATCCAAATCAGTCTCATTTAAAATGGTTGCATGTGTATTTAGATTAGACCTAACTCACGGCTAATGGGGAATATTTAAACATAGTTAACACTTGCAAATACATACATCAGTTTGGCCTAATATAGAAGGGAGGAAGGTGAGAGGCAGGAAAGCTAATAAAGAACGTAAAGGTGGTGGGACCCCTCAGTGGTTCAGTGGTTGAGAGTTTGCCTTGGGCTCTGTGCGAGATCCTGGGGTCCTGGGATTGAATCCTGCCTTGGCTCCCCTCAGGGAGCCTGCATCTCATTCTGCCTATGTTTCTGCCTCTCTCTGTGTGTCTCTCATGAATAATTAAAATAAAATCTTTAAAACAAAAGAAAGTAGGGCAGCCCCGGTGGCTCATCGGTTTAGTGCCCCCTTCAGCCCTGGGTGTGATCCTGGAGTCCCGGGATCGAGTCCCAGGTCCGGCTCCCTGCATGGAGCCTACTTCTCCCTCTGTCTGTGTCTCTGCCTCTCTCTCTGTGTCTCTCATCAATAAATAAATAAAATCTTAAAAAAAAAAAAGAAGGTAAAGGTGGGGTCCTCTAGGCAACCAGGATGAGGACCTGGAATAAAGTATTTGGGGTAGAAGTGTTGGGATACGTTTGAGAAGTGTTGGAGAAGTTAGCAAAAAAAAGAGTTGAGGGTTGATTAGGATTTAAGATAGTGCTTAATTTTATAGTATAGAGCTGTCTTTAATGAACTCTCTTAGCATTGGGTTGCTTTATGTCCCTCAGGCCATGGATTCAGTATAGAGTTTATGCCAGCATTTCAGTGGCGATTAACTTCAAATGTTCATGGCACAGGTATATTTAGATATCACTTATCATCTCTATAGTTTCATTCTGTCTATCTAAGGCTTGCTTTATGATTATGGGGAAATGAAAATCGGTAAAGGAAATTGAGCTTGCATGTATGAAATGCTATACCATGTGACTAGACCTGATTAAACACTTTGTTTATTCACAGGGTATTAGTCTGCTTAAGCTGCCATAACAAAATAACATAAACTGGATGGTATAAACAACAGAAACTTATTTTCTTGCATTTCTGAGGGCTAGAAGTCCCAGCTGCTGTTTTCATGACTTATAGACACCTGCCTTTTTGCTTTGTTCTCACATGGCTTTTACACCAACTAGAGAGAGAGGGAGATCTTTATTTTCTAAAAGGCCACAACCTTATCAGATAAAGGTCCTTCTTTTATGACTTCCCTTAACATTATTTACCTCCTAAAGTGTATCTCAAAACAAACAAAAAAACACATCATATTGAGAATTATGACTTTAACTGACATATTTTGAGGTGACACAATTCAGTTCTTTGCCATCATAGTTAATGCTCATGTTAGCCCTACAGAATATTATTAACTATATTTTATACATGAGGAAATGAAATCTGAAAGATGTTAAGGAAACAATCTAGTGCCACTGGTCTAATGGGTGATGTAACTGCTATTTGTGCTCCCATCTCTCAGAATCATTCCAGTATACCAGGGTTTGGAAAGCTATAGTCTATGATCCAAAACTGATCCATCACCTGTTTTGTTGAAACATAGCCATACTCATTTCATTGTATATTCCCTAACTGCCTGTGGCAGATTTCATGCTACAATGGCAAGTTTAGAGATGATGGCTAGCTAAAGCCATTGTGGATATTAATAAGGATATTAACTTAGGATATCGTGGATATTAATTGGTTACCAGAAGATGCTAAACCTCTGCCTTTCATGCTTTGGTAGGAAACACAGATGAATGAGTCAGAAAACTTATTTTGGGGACATAGACCCTGATGCTGTGAAACTAGAGTGTGGAGAAGGTGAGTTCTAGAGTACTGGATTTATTTCATGATGCAAACATGTATTTCATTAACACAGGTAGAGAGAGAGAGAGCTCTGCTTGAAACCCATAATTTACTTTAACAATTTCCTCATTAAAGTGGAAGAAATAAAATTGAAAATTGAATATAGACTCAGCAAATACAACACTAAAGGAATAATTTCATGACTAATTTTGGTATAGATGCTTACTTCTAAAAGATTTATTATTGCACAATCAAATCTAAAATACAGTAGAGCCTTAGGGTTATCTTGCTTAGGATCATACAGACCCGGATATATTTTTGGTCAAATCAAGTCTCAGGAATCATAACAACTCCATCCATTAAACTAGTTATAACTTCTTTAGTATAAATATTAGTTTTATCTTCTATATACAATTTTTGTAAAAGGTATTTATCATACTGATTATATATCTGTCCTTGGGGTGGATGACACTACAGAGAAGAGAATGACAACTGATGATAAATAGATCAGTGAAATCTTAAGGAACTTTTAAATAGATAAATACACACACACATACATGATTAGGTAATTTTTGAATTGCAGTATGTTGTTATGCGACTTGATTTTTCTCAATAGAAAAGAAGTCCATTTGATTTGGAATTATCAAGTGTCAGAGGGGAGAATCATTATAGATTATTTAGTCCAGTTTTCTCACTTAAAACATGAGGTAACTGTAGTCCGGAAAGAGACAAGATTTTACCAGTGTCTCTCAGTAAATTTCATGGCAATACTTGGACAAGAAGATCTTCGTCCCTTTAATAAAAGTGATTTGCACTGTATACCATGTTATAATAAATGTGATAGATAGTGATACAGGTAACACATGATCTCTGTGAGCATTTCTGAAGGAATTTGTGCAACATAGGGCACATTTGAGTGGTGGAGAGAGAGTATATTTTTAGTATGTCACAGGCAATAAAATCAGACTTCTCCTGGGTTTCCTCCTGTTTGGGGACCATTCTTCCTACCAGCGCTCTCTAATAAATATTTTGCCTATGCTTAAAAGAGTCTTTGCACTAGAAGAATTTTGAGTAGGCTTATCATATAAACCCCCATCAGATAATGCCATCTCCATGTTTTACCATGTATGTAGTAAAAAGAGCACTTGACTTAAAGTCAGAAAACTTGAATTTGGATCCCTGGGTGGCTCAGCGGTTTAGTGCCTGCCTTCAGCCCAGGGCGTGATCCTGGAGTCCCAGGATCGAGTCCCACATCGGGCTCCCTGCGTGGAGCCTGCTTCTTGTGTCTCTGCCTCTCTCTCTCTCTGTGTCTCTCATGAATAAATAAATAAAATCTTAAAAAAAAAAAAAGAAAACTTGGATTTAAGTACTACCTGTGACACCATAGATTGGTCACTTCCCCTTTTGATATTCCCTGTACATGTCAAGTGAAAGTGTTGTATTGGAAGATCATGTCTAAGATTTCTTTTAAGTCTTAAAACTAGACTCTTTGATACTCTAAGTTGTTAATCAGTCTCGACTTGTCTACCTGTGGTGGGAAGAAACTCATTATCTGAGCAGTTACCTGGTTTCAATTGTGGACCTCTCTATTCACTGGAAAATATTTTCCATATGTAGGTTCAAAATCTCTATGTCATAATTCCATTATTAATCATATAGGCAAATTGGAACAAATATGGTCTCCTTATCTATTAGGAGTTCAATATATTTGAAGGTACTCAAAATCCTTTTGTTGTCTAGACTCAATCTCCTTGTTTCTTTCAGCTGTTCTTCACATGTTCTGATTTTTACCTCCCGTGGTATCTGCTCATCCTCCTTTGTATATGTGCTTTGCCACTGTGGAATCCATAAAGGACCTAGCCCCGAGTAGCTCATTTGTTTGTTGTTCTTTCATAGAGTAGAACAGGCCTATCTATTTTGTTTTATTATGTTTATTGGATTATATCCCAGCATCACACCCATGTTCAAATACATATGTTATACACCTGCTTCATAGTAAATGTGTAATAAGTCCACTCAAACATGATTTTATTTACATATGTGGCTTTAGATTCATGACTTCAGTTTTTATTTGAATACTTTATTATTTAGACTGATGAGTAACATTCTATATAATAAATATATGAATAATTCATCTCATTGATAGAGTTAGTCCCTCTCTTGTTCATCCAAGTGCTCATTCTCTGTTGAGTTCCTTATCATTGACAAAGGTGATAAGCCAAACTCCAAAACTTTCTTCCAAATAATTATTTTGAATGAGTCAGACTATGGATGCCCTGATGTTCTAAGCTGAGACAGCTTCGCCTATAAACAAATTCTTACAAATGTCTCAGATACAAACCAATCGAACTCTACCAGCACCTAATCTGTGTTTAGCTACTTTTTTGCATTAAGAATATTGGGGCTGGCTTTGTCAGGTGCCCTGCTGGTGGCAAGTCGTTGTATGCATAACATTTTTTCCCCCTTGATCTACCAGCCACAGAAACCTTACCTTTTGAAAAGGGAAATGATACTACTTTTGTATAGCTTATTATTTATGAAAACATGTGGAATCTAGAAAAGTATTTATAAACTCCTCTTTCACATGATCAAGATTAACTAAGGTGTCAATCATCTTTTTCCTTTATGAAAAACTAGGAAGCACTGATATATCAAGACAAGGATATATCAAGACAAGGATATATCCTTGTCTTCCCACATCCTTCCCAAGTTTATTCAAATATCACCATTGTTATATTGAAACAGGGCAGCCTGGCATACAGCAGAGAGTAACCATGGAATCAGATTTGTGTTCAGCTTTTGTCTCCAGTATTACTTGTTGTTTAGCAGGTGAGTTATAAAATGTCAGCCTTAGTATTTTCCTTTGTGAAATGTAAATAGCACTATTTGGCAAGAAGAGTTGTGAAAGTTAGTAATGCTGTATGTAACATACATACTTCATACTGAGAATTTCTGTTGTTGTTAGCGTTATTTCTTGGAATATGTAATATAATTTATTGTTGATATTATTTTCATTTCTTTGGAATATAACTCATTTAGGTCAGGTAGCATAATTTTGTTTAAGATTATAAATATTCTTTTAAAATGTTCTTATGTTGCTCAGGTTTCCAACTTCTTCTTAATCACCATTCAGAAGTTTTTAATCCATGGATTATCCCCCATCCCCTCTGTCTTTCGATTCCTACCCCACGGTTGTTTCAAGTACAGTCTAAGGACTGTCTGATGTGCCATCTCAGATGCTAAGGTTTTGAATCAGAGCTTTTCCTTGATGTTATATTTTGTGCTCACAACACTTTATTTCTTCCCTCTTTTACCTTTTATCCTGCCTCATTTTAATAGTAAGACATCCATTCCCCATGATTCTTCCTCCTTACTATCTACGATTTTTACTTTTTGGTTCTAGGTTTTTTACTTTTTGGTTCTAGGTTTTCATAAAATCCAAAATGAAATATTTATTTATTTATTTATCTATCTATTTATTTATTTTAAAGATTTTATTTATTTATTCATGATAGACATAGAAAGAGAGAGAGAGGGGCAGAGACATAGGCGGAAAGAGAAGCAGGCTCCATGCCGGGAGCCCGACGTGGGACTTGATCCCGGGGCTCCAGGATCGCGCCCTGGGCCAAAGGCAGACACTAAACCGCTGAGCCACCCAGGGATCCCCTCAAAATGAAATATTTAATCCTTGTTTTTTCACTCTCCCCTAAACTCTATAGTTTTATCATACAAGCCTGTAGAATGTTACAAAGGCAGACTTTCCTGAGTTAGAGTTGTGTATATATGAATTCTATTTTCCTTGTCACCAATATTACCATTAGAATGTGTTGGGAATATCTTCTTGGTGCATAATATTCTTCATTAAAATACTTTGTTTTTAATATCTGCTTTTAATATGCAAAGGATGGGGCTAAAATGATGGTGTACAGTGTAAGGAGTTGTGCTCAACCGTAGTAACATCTGGTTGGTTCATATTCAGAATGATGTTAAAATTACCATGGCTTCTCTGTATAATAGAAATTGGTATCTGTAAATCAGACCATAGCCTCTTAGGGAAATCCCTAGAGTTATAGTGAGTAATGAGTTTTGGAATTTCATGTTTCCTTCCTCCTAGTTATTATGGTAATGAGTACATTTTAGTCCTTGATTTCTCTTTAGGATTTGAAACTTTTCACTCTTCCTGCTTTCTTAAAAAGTTCTTTTCAATTGGCTTCTATCTTTCACACTCCAGATTTTGTTACTTTTTTATGTATTCCTTTTCTCTCTTATCTGTCTTCTTCCACCTACCCTTCAAACACAGTAGTGTTATCTAAAATCCCATGTTCTACTTAATCCCTTCTAAATCTATCTCCCCTGCCTGTGCAGTTCATTTATTCCCATTGTTTCAACTACATCTCTACCACTTGTATGTTGATGATTGCTGAATCTTTATCTCCATTCTAGAAGTCTCCTCCCAGCTCTAGATGTACATGCCTAACTCCTTACTGGATATTTCCACTTGGGTGTTTTCTCGACTTCTTAAGCTGAACATGAAAATAATAATAATAATACCACATATTAATTACCTTTTCCCCAGTTCCACATTTCTCATAGTAAGCTCTATATCAATGAATAGCATCAGTATCGATCCATGAATTCATTAAGTAATTAATTTGGATTCCTCCTTTCCTTATGTCCCACAGTGGTGGATTATAAAAGGCAAAGGTTTATTTGCATTTCTTCCCATCAAGAGGTAGACTGTTTCCACACCCTTTGAATCTGGTCTGGCCTTATGATTTTTTTGGTGGAACTCATATTGAGTGATTTTTGAACCTTGGCCTCAGACCTTGCAGCTTTACTCTCATTCTCTTAAAACCTAGTACTATCATGTGTGAACATCTAGGTTAGCTGTCTTCAGGATGAAGTGTAACCACTTGAGCATGATATACAAGATCCTGCATGATGTAGCCTAAGCCATGATATTACCACAGTCCTAGCAAAGTGTAGTTATAATGTGATGAATTTTCTTTAGGTCTACACCTTTTTGCCTATTCTTTGGTCTATAATTCTCTTCTGGAATTCAAGAATTAGTTCATCATTACACCTCTGTTGATGATTCTTCGTTGAGCCCTTATATTCCTAGTCTGAATTTATTCACTATCTTTGTTATCTTCTAGGAACTTTTTCTATCCTTCTATTTTAAGCTATATTGTCAATGTACCTACTTATGTTCCCAATAATCCATATACTCTTTAAATGCAAGGAGTTTGCCTTATTTATTTCTGTATTTGTGGTATTTAACTAATATAGAGTGAGCAGATGACAATTTGATTAGAAGCATTTATCTAACCAATGCTAGAATGACCAGGGAAGTCCAGAATTTCGAGGCCTTAATGCTTGGAATAAGTATATGCAAAAGATATTTATAAATCAAGGTATCCAAATAGATGTGGCTGTAGGAATTGGGGAAACATTTTTTTTGTCATCCATTAAATACCAGCAGTGTTAAGTATTTATAGTAAATATGCATTGTGATATATCTGATAACAGATATTTTGGAAGAATGTACCATGTTTCAGTCTTTATTGTAACCATGGACCTTATATACACACATACATACACAGCTCTGTTTAAGAGAGCTCTAGATCCCAGGAAGTAGGGATAAACTTATTTAATTTTGAATTGTTGTTGAATTTTTTTGAGCCATTGTGTTTACATATTGTATATAAATGACATTTAGACTAGTTGCTCATTTCCTTTGGTTGGAATATTTATGTAGTATAGAGACATGATACACCCGAGGGAGCAATTTGCAAGAATGTCTGATTAACTGAGGGTCTGAATTCATTTAAAAGAATATTAATATCAAAGAGATGCATGCTTATCTTTGTATACACATATAAACATTTTCTGTTTGTTTATATGCTCACATGATCACTATATGTAGACCTATATTTATTGTGTACTGAATCAATGGAAAAATGCTGTATATTCACTTTTCATAATATTTATCACCAGTGCAGATTATATGCTTGAAAGATTTTATGGAAATTATGTATATGACATAGTGCACTTGTAGAAACCTGCCATTTTGTAAATGGCCATGAACATTCAAGTTTATCCTTATCAAATTGGAGGAAATATTTATCTTTTGATGTTGGGCTAGGATGGAATTGCAAGGAAATTTCTATTTCTATTCATTCTCATTTAAAAATTTTTATTATTTAAGTATGTATTTTACTTTGTCATTTGAGAAAAAGGAAAAGAAAACAGTTTTAAATAGATATTTGTCAGGCGAACTGTGACCTGAGTAGAACTACGAAAGTGGCAAACCCATTAAATACCATAATATCATGCAAATTATGACAGCTTTGCTGATATTTCTTTCAGAGACAAGGAAATTAGTTTCTATTTGACTATTTTATAATAAATCAACACCATGTACAGATATTCAAATTTATGAAATTGTAGATTATAATGGGTGCAAATTCAGATTTATCTATATGAATAATCAGAGTAATAGTTGAGCCCCTGATGATTGCACTCATACAATTTTTTTTGAAATCCATAGTTTGAACTATATATAATCAGTAAATTTGAAAATTAGAACCGTATCTATCCACCTTATTATGTGAAGCTTTGTTCGTTCAAGTAGATTGCCGCACTTTTCATAGTCCTACTTCCTTTTAGTTGTAAACTCATGTTCACCTTCACATTTCATTTTAGGGGAAAAAAAATTTCCCTTCTCTTGCTTTTGCTAAAGAGTAGCACTTTACCTTTTTTTTCTTTTTAGGAACAATTTTTATCTATTTATTTTTAATTTAAATTCAATTAATTAACATTTAATGTATTATTAGTTTCAGTTGTAGAGTTCAGTGATGCATTAGAATTTGTTTACCTTTTAAGAGAAAAAATGATCAAATTCTATATAGTGAGATGTGTCATTCATTTAAACAGTGTCTTTTGGAACAGAAGTAATTGCAATTGTGGTCTAACTCGTGAAGCAATCTTTGAGTTAGACTGGATGATGTTAGGTATGGAATAGAATACAGTGGGGAGCATCACCTCACTCAAATCATTCTCTTGAAATTACTTATATCCCTTAAACCTGAGATAATCCTTCAATGATATCATCTGTGATTTTTCATTTGTTAAGAAATGGGATTTCCTGTTTATACAAAGGGAAAATGCTAATTTGGCTCACCAAAGTTATCCAAGGATTCTTTGTATATAAAGTATTTCAAGAGGAAGAAATAGGTTTTGATGAGTTGGTGTAAGTGAATCATTAACATGTGGGCCTGAACTTTCTTTTATTTAGAGACACAGGAAGGATTCTAAACAGTTCAGCTTTAACATTGTAAGTTTAAGGAAGGCATATCTTTCTTTTTTTTTTTTTTTATGTATTCATGAGAAACACACACACACACACACATACAGAGAGAGAGAGAGAAAGAGAGAGGCAAAGACACGGGCAGAGGGAGAAGCAGGCTCCATGCAGGGAGCCCAATGTGGTACTTGATCCTGGGACCGGGATCATGCCTTGAGCCAAAGGCAGATGCTCAACCGGTGAGCCACCCAGGCATTCTATGATGCTCAAAAATTTCAAACTGTGAACAAGGTCACCTCTATGTAGTCAGAGATGCATTTTTTACATTGACTAGTGAACAGATGAAGGCCATTACATTGTGATTTTCCAGAATTTTTAGTTTCTCCCATTATTAATCAGGCACAGTTTTTTACCTTATAATTTATTTAATTCATGTACTTAGTTAACATTTGGTAAGGAAAACAAAACCCTGCATGATGATAAATGAGTGTGTGAGTGGTTGTTTTATATTAATGTACTTTTTTGCAAAGCATAGATGTGACGTAGCCAATGTATTTATTGGAGTATCTGAATATTTTTTTTTTTAATTTTTTTTTAAATTTTTATTTATTTGTGATAGTCACAGAGAGAGAGAGAGAATGAGGCAGAGACACAGGCAGAGGGAGAAGCAGGCTCCATGCACCGGGAGCCTGACGTGGGATTCGATCCCGGGTCTCCAGGATCACGCCCTGGGCCAAAGGCAGGCGCCAAACCGCTGCGCCACCCAGGGATCCCGTATCTGAATATTTTTATTTCTTGCACCAGTGCCTCCCATTCTTTGGGGAAATAATCAATATTTTGGTGTGCAATACTAGTCTTCCTTTTCCATTACCTTATTATTTTGATCCTTAACAACTTTGGAAAAGCATGTGGTCATGCATGTTATATATATTCCTTCTAACTACATCAGCAGTCAAATGTGGTTTTAGTATTTGAGAATGTGCTTCTTTGGAAAAAGAAAGAAGGATGTGTTTTTCTTTTGCTCAGTAGGAAATGTTAGTGACTGCCAACCAATGTTTTCTCCTTGCTGTGTTCTGAATTTTCAATTTCATTAAATAATTTGTAATCTCAGCCCTAAGTCCAGTCTGAATAAATGTTGGTCATTCTTTGTGATGAACCTCACTGATGGGACCTCTCATAATGAGAATTTATCTGGAGGAGAGTTTGCTGGAGCAGAAGAAATTTTGAGAAGTGTTTCTCTATCTTTTCTCAACGACTGGGTTTTGAGTGTAAATCTCAGAGGGAAAGCAATTAAATCCTATCTGTTGGGACAGGAGTTTCATAAGAATTGATTTAGGCATGATTCCTAGATAATCGTATTTGTTCGGGTATCCTGATAATGCTGAGGTCATAGTTGTTGTACTTTAGGACAGTATTGATATACGTGCTAAGTGTCAGCAAAGAACAAATATTGTTGTAGAAAACTGTCTTAAATAGGTTTTTTGAATTTGCTCTTCTAAAAAATAGCTTTAAAAAAGGGCAATAGCGGGATGACTGGGTGGCTCAGTGGCTGGCTGAGTGTCTGCCTTCAACTCAGGGCATGATCCCGGAGTTCCAGGATTGAGTTCCACATCAGGCTCCCTGCATGGAGCCTGCCTCTCCCTCTACCTATGTCTCTGCCTTTCTTTCTGTGTCTCTCATGAATAAATAATTTTTTTAAAAGCTTTTTCTTACTTCAATTATCCAGGAGCAACAAACACTCCTGAGTTGGGGTATAATTCATGATTTCGTATAAGACACCCCTGATACCACTTTTGGTTCGGTAGAATCATAGTAAAATTATTAGCTAACAATGATGCAGGATTACTAGTGCTGTGATGCAAACCAAACTTTTTTTAAAGTATCATTGCCACATAACATTATATTAGTTTCAGGTGTTTAACATGATTATTTGATATTTGTTTGTATTATAAAATGATCACTATAACAAATCTTTTTTTTTATTTTTTTTTAATTTTTTTTTTACTATAACAAATCTTGTTAACATTCATTATTATGCATTGCTACCAATTTATCCTTTTTGTGATGAGTAATTTTAATATCTATTCTCTTAGAACTTTCTAATATACAATACAGTATTATTAACTATTGTGACCATACTGTGCATACATCCTCATTACTAACTTTCTTACTGGACATTTATACCAGTCGACAAACCTCACCCATTTCATTCATCCCCATATCCCATGCCCAGTCTATGGCAATCACCAATCTATTCTTTATATCTATGATCTTAAAACCAAACTTTTGTGATGGTATTTAATTTCATCACAAAAGAGAAGATGCAAAAAACAAGCATACATCTAGAGCAATTCATTGTGTGTGTGTGTGTGTGTGTGTGTGATATTTATTTAAGAGTAGATTTTCTAGCCATGTTTTCTCCTATGTTGAGGCCTAAAGATATAGCAGAAGTTAGATAAATGAATAAGGGCTGGGAAGATGGGAATCAGTTCAGTGCATGTGTCCCAGAGATGAACGAAATTCAATACAGCAGGAGCATATAATGCACGGGCATGAATAAAAGATGTGGGATTGGAGAGAGAAGTAGGGACCAGATCATAAATGATCTTGTGACCCACTGTGTGATTTTCAGGCTTATTCTACGGGTAATATGTAACCATTAAATGTTTAAGCAATAAAGGGACATGATTAGATCCATGATTTTTAGAGCTCATGTGACTGTATTGTAGAGAATCAATCTGAGGGCTTAAAAATGGAGGTGGCAAGATTTTTTTATTTTTTAAGATATTATTTATTTATTCATGAAAGAGAGGCAGAGACACAGAGGGAGAAGTAGGCTCCCTGTGGAGAGCCCAATGCGGGACTGGATCCTGGGAATCTGGGATCATGCCCTGAGCCAAAGGCAGGTGCTCAAACGCTGAGCCACCCAGGTGTCCAGGTGGCAAGATTATTTGGGGTGTGGTTATTGGAATAATTAAGTTAAGAATTTAATAATGAGGGTACCTGGGTGGCTCAGTCAGTTAAACATCTTCCCACATTTGGCTCCCTGCTCCTTGGGGAGCCCACTTTGGCCTGACACTCCCCCTGCATGTGCTTTTTCTCTCTGTCAAATCAATAAATAGAATTCTTATAAAAATTTAATAATGAGTAAAGAAAAAGAGATATCCAGTAGCAAATTAAGTTACTCAAAGCCTATTGGAGCTTGGGGAATGAGTCTATCACCAAGGAAACTGAAATGTTATTAATAATTGTGAAAATGAAGTGGCAATAATGATTATCTAATATGTACAGTATCATACAGTTTACAAATTACTTGCGAAACTATTGTCACATGTAAACTTTTTTAATAGCTTCATGAGTTAGATGTTTATATTATGATTATTTGTCTTATACAAATAGTTAAATAGAAATTTGCAGAAGTTCTATGAGTGTTCAATTTTATACTGTCAAGAATTGTGAAAGGTCTTAGATTTCAGCTACTTGTATCGTAACAAATCAGTTTTACAGTTTCACGGAGGCTGGATAAAAACCCAAGAAATTCTTGGGTTAAAGACAATGGACATTATTACTCATGGCTTAGTAGACAACATGACTATATTCTTTTTTTTAAGATTTTATTTATTTATTCATAGACACAGGGAGAGAGAGAGAGAGAGAGAGAGAGAGAGAGAGAGAGGCAGAGGGAGAAGCAGGCTCCAAGCAGGGAACCCGATGTGGGACTCGATCCTGGGTCTCCAGGATCACACCTCGGGCTGCAGGCGGCGCTAAACCGCTGCGCCACCGGGGCTGCCCCATGACTATATTCATATCTGTTCTTGTTGCTATTCGATTCCTATAGGAGTAATGTGAAATTAGCTTAAGTGTCTGCTGCACATTTAGTGAGTGTGTTTCATGGAAGACCTAAGTCTAGTAAGCCCCCAAATTTTAACCCACCCAGAACCATTTGCACTAAAAGATGATGTTATCTTAATATCCTGGACAGTAAACACATTTGCCCTCTGCCTTGGAGGAAGACACTATCTCCATCTCCCAAAGTTGTCAAAAGCCCTTGAGAAGATAGGCTGGAAATAGGCTCTCAGTGCTTCTCATTAGAAGATGTATAGACATGTAGGAAACACAATTAGAATTATCTCCCAACAATTATCTTTACTCTTGGATGCCAAGTCCCATGGCTGTTCTATACCTTTTGATTTCTGTAGGATTTATAATTTCTTGAGTGCATTTGTAACATTGAATTAAGTCAAAACCGTTATATATAGATGAGTTTGCTCATCTATAGATAGAGTATAGATTTATACTCACAAATATACAAGTGTAGAATTGTATAAGCCACCACAGAAATATTTTCGTATTTTTCCCTTGCCTCTAGCATTTGGGAAATTTTGATCATTGCCATACTGGCTGGATTTAGAGGAATGAAAACTGAAGGAGCATGGCTGAATGTTTATTTATCAGAGCCTTTCTAAATTGCTCATTCATGGGGATTCAGACTGCAAGAGAACATCAATGCTGCCAGTACCATTCTGTGTGAAAGGAAACGGTAGAAGCCATAAGGAGCAAGGGGAATGCTTTAATAGTAGGATCTCCACCAATAATAAAGCTACATTGGATGTGTACATCAATATGCTACAACTCAGTATCAAATGCAGGTGGTATGTCAGTTGCATACAGTGAGGAAACCTCCTTTATAGTCTTGAGAGTAGTGAAAGACTTAAGCTCCTTTCCAAAGTGCTTGGAAAACTTCAAATCTAAAGAAGTTTACAAAACCGACAGGGAAGGAAGGTCACTGATCACTGATCACTTTCTATATGCCATGTGCTTGTATTTAATTCTCAACGCAACCCCGTAAGATCATTATTATTCTCATTTTATTTTTATTTATTTTTATTTTAAAGATTTTATTTATTTAAGAGAGAGAGAGACAGAGAGCACAAGCAGGGGGAAGGGCAGAGGGAGAAGCAGGCACCCCTCTGAGCAGGGAACCTGATGCAGGGGTTGATCTCAAGACCCTGGGATCACGACCCAAGCCTGCAGCAGTGGCCTTAACCAACTGAGCCACTCTGGTGCTCCTATTATTCTCATTTTAAAGAGGAGGAATATGTGGGGTTGCCTCACTGATTCAGGCAGTAGTGCATGCTTCTCTTGATCTTGAGAATGTGGGTTCAAGCCCACATTGGGTGTAGAGCCTACTTAGAAAAACAGAAATGAGAACAAACAGGACAATATGAATTTTGATAAAACTAAGTAACTTGCTCAAAACTTTATAATTGCAAATTGACCGATCTTAGATTTGAGGTTAGGTACAACTCCCAGCACTTGTGATAATTCTATGCCATCATGCTACCTATTTATAAATTATTACAATTTTATAAGATAGGTAGAATTACTATTTTCCAATCGTATTTGGGGACTCTTAATGAAGTATGTTGACATGGCTAAATTTATATATTATCCTCTTTAGGAAAATTTTAAAAATATAATTGAAAACCAGAAAATAGGGGCAGCCCAGGTAGCTCAGTGGTTTAGCGCTGCCTTCAGCCCAGGGTGTGATCCTGGAGAACCAGGATCGAGTCCCACGTCGGGCTCCCTGCATGGAGCTTGCTTCTCCCTCTGCCTGTGTCTCTGCTTTTCTTTCTCTCTGTGTGTCTCATGAATAAGTAAATAAAATCTTAAAACAACAACAACAACAAGAAAATAGCAGTGATTATAATTGCTTGGGTGTGGGAAGAAGGAAAATCATCCATGACTCTGTTTCTTAAAGAGTGGAAAGTCCTCTAGACACCACCAATGTGTATTTGTATGAGCTGGTGGGATATAAGAGGATATATAAATCCTATCTACTCATTTCTGCCTAATAGAATGTGTTCACAATGGATCGAGTTGAATTGTCTAGACTGCTCAAACAGCTCAACTATCTGGAGATTGCTTCATTACTCAGAAAATGTTTATTAGAGTAGTTAAAAATCCTGTGGTGGTATTGCCTACACTTTCTGTTAGAAATTGGTCAATTCACTTACAGAGTTCAGTGAAATTGATCATTTGCGTCTTGTGGATAAATTAATACATCAAAGTATTTAATAGGCTTTTTCTCCATTTTAGGAATGTGGAGTTCACTTCCTATATACACAGCTTCAATCTTAAGAGCCTGAAGTAGGAAGTATTGCTTCTGTCATTTTTCTCTCAGTTAATTAATACAGGTTGTGTAGGATTTTGCGATAATATAGTAAGGAGTAATAATATATCTGTCTCCTGATGTCTGTTGGGGAACTATGTTGATTCAGTACTACCTTGCCTCCTTTGGAGTTGCTCATGTGTCTGATACAGACACAGTTCAGTAGCTTGAACTCTGAAAAGTAATCTTAACACATTCCCAAGAAAATGGAATATTCTGGAATTGAATGCATTACTATGAATACAGTCAAAGTCACAAATAATCTGGATTGAGTATCTGAAGAAAGTCTGTATGGAACCAATTATAATGAAATATTTAGTAATATACACTGGAAAATGATTTAAGTGAAGAATAAAAAAATGCTTGTTTTTTAATTGTATAAACATGTATATATGTATGTATGTATGTATGTATGTATGTATTTCAGATGCATGTTTTAAAAGTTCACTATTACTACTGTGTGTAACATAGCAGTGCTATATGGAGTGGAAGGACAAGAGAAAACATACATCATCCATTTAGAAAGGTGTTTAAACAGTCATTGTAACACGTAAATGAAGCCATGACTCAAGATGTAGCAGTGAAGATGGATTCAGGACATGTTAGTGTTACAGTTCACAAGATCTGTTGATGCATCAGCTAGGGCAGAGGGTTAAATGTTCAGTCAGGGATTTAATATTGAATCTTGTTTTCTGTCTTAGACAACATGGTGGATACCATTTTCTGAGAGGCAACACTGTAGAAGAGTGATTATGGAATTGGAGTGATGATAATTTAGTTTTCCCAGTGAGACATCCATTTGGAAATATTTGTGAGGCTATTGGGTCTGTGTGTGTGGAATCTAAAGGAAAATTTGGGGTACAGATATAAATCTGAGTCATCAACATATGAGTGGTGATTGAAGCCATAGGAATTGAGAACATACATGGAACATATGTATGAAGTATAAGAGCTTAGCACAGAACCCCAAGGAGTGAGCACTCTTATTTAAGGCATGGCCTTGTAAAAGTAGCCATCAAAAGAGACTGAATGGAAGAAAAATATGGAGAATGTGGATTTATGGGAAGCAAGGGAGAAGAATATTTAGAAAAGGAAGTGGTTTTCAAGAGTTCCAAAGAGTTCTAGGATAAGTATTACAAAAGAATCCATTAGATTCAAAAACAAAGTTGCATGTGATTTGGGCAAGAGTGGTTTCAGTAGAGTGAAGAATATGGAAGCCACACGGGAGTAGATTAGAAAGTAAATGGGATTTTAGGATGTGTTTGATCGGATATCTGGTGTATGTACACCAGGGGCCAGTGGTGGTGGTGGAGGTGGTAGGTTTCTCTCAGAATTCTTCCTACCCTAAAGGAAGTATTTGCTTAAATCAAAGCCATGAAGTTTTTCTTACGTGTTTTTCCCTAGAAGTTTCATCTTTTTTAATTTTATGCTTGAGTCTATTATCCATTTTGATTCATTTTTTTGATTCATTTTTTATTCATGGTGTGAGTTTTCAATTTTTTTTTTATTTTTATGCTTATGCATATTCAGTTTTTCCAGGACTATTTCTTGAAAAGGCTATTCTTCATGAAATTGCTTTACTTTGTTGAAAATCAGTTCCCCATTTTTGTGTGAGTCTGTTTTAGTACATTCTGTTGCATTCCATTAATAGGCCCATTTTTATGTCAATAAATACACTGCTTTTTATTATTGTAGTAGCTTTATAATATCGATGTTTTGACTATTGTAGTTACTTTGCATTTGTATTTTATATGAATTTTAGATTCAACTTGTTAATTTCTATCTAAAAGCCTACAGAGATTTTTATTTGAAATTTTTTGAATGTATATATGAATGTGGGGAGATTTGACATCTTAAGATTTAATTTAATCATGAACAGGATCTCTCTTCATTTAGTGAGTTTTTCTTTATTTCATCTCAGCAATGTTTTGTTGTCTTCAGTGCACAGGTCTTGCAAATCAGATTTATCCCTAAGTACTTCATATTTTTCATGCTTTTTAAAATGATTGTTTTAATGGGTATTAATTTGAGTTGAATTTTCTATTATTTATTTGCAGGACAAACAAAATTGATTTTTATTAAACTTTTAATTTTGAGATCATTGTATATTAAAATGGAGTTTTAAGTAATTATACAAACAAATACCATATATACTTAACCCAGTTTTCCTTTGTGGTAACATGTTGAGAAATTATATTACAACATCAAAACCACAATTTTGACACTGTTGTGGTCAAGGTTTACAACATTTCCATCTCTAAACGGATCCAACATGTGATGTCCTCTTATATAGCCTCATTGATTCCCATCTGTTCTTCCCACCCCACCCCTTGTAATATCCTGGCAACCACGAATCTGTTACTCTTTGCATAATATTGTTATTTGAATAACTATATGAATGAAGTAATACAGTATATAACCTTTTGGGCATTGGCTTCTTTCATTCCTCATTATTCTTTTCAGATTCATTGACAAATGATAAAATTGTATCAATAAAAAATATATGTCAGATGTGTATTATTATCACAATTTCTCTTTCCTTCTATTTCTTTTTATGAAGTCATAATATTAACCAGAGGGCAGCCCCGGTGGCGCAGCGGTTTAGCACTGCCTGCAGCCCGGTGTCTGATCCTGGAGACCTGGGATCGAGTCCCGCGTCAGGCTCCTTGTATGGAGCCTACTTCTCCCTCTGCCCCTCTCTCTCTCTCTTTCTCTCTCTCTCTCCTGAATAAATAAATAAAATCTTAAAAAAAAATAATATTAACCAGAATGGACAATCTAAAGGAGTAGACTTGTGACCAGTAGAAGATGGTAGTGTGAGAACTAAAGAATGTTATCTCAAGGGGCACTTGGCTGGCTCAGTGGGTAGAGCATGTGATCCTTGATTTCTGGGTTGTAAATTTGAGCCCCATGTTGGGTGTAGAGATTACTTAATAAAATAAAAAAAAAATACAATCTTAAAAAAGAGAAAGTTGTCTCAAAACTTCAATTTGTAACCTTTATAGTTCTTATTTTCCACTGTATATATCAAATTGTGTTGTGTATGTGTATGTGTGTATACACATATATATAATTATCATTGGAAGTTTATAATTTCTTCCATCTAAATGATAGTGGGAATTTCTTTAGGCATTTGTCAGATTTTTTAGGAATTAGAAATATGTGCAAGCAGCAGGCTTTTCTTCAATTGGATAACTATAATTTCACACTTAAACAAATCTCTCTTCATTAAGTGTAGTACCAAGATAAGTGAAATAAAAATGTGATGCCAAATAGGAAGACTTTCCTTATGTTTTCACAAAAAAGACCATTTAGAATGGGAATTCTTCTATGGGCTACTAGAATAGTTGCAATCTTAGGATGTTTGTATTCAGGATTGATGTCATCTCTCTGTTGCTGTGTTTTTTTTTTTTTTTTTTCTGTTGCTGTGTTTTTAAGGAACATTTCACCTTTGTATCTAAACCATTAAAATACTTTGTAGAGACAAGAAAATGTTTCCTTAAGCCTTTTCTCCCACTGGATTTTGTAGAGAGAGGTGCTATGTAGCTGAGCTCACACCCACTATTTGGCATATTGCTTGTTATTCTGCAGATTTTATTCAGTTCTTTTTGCCCAGCAAATCTCAAAGCTGAAACTAGTCTCGTGTATTTTCATTCACAGTACCTGAATCTTTTGATAGGAGTAGGTAGCTTGAATGGTATTGGATGCAGGGATTGTGTGGATATAGGTATAAATGAAAATGTGCATATACATTTATGCATTCTGGCTAGTATTAGTATTAATTGTTCTCAATTATGTAGACTCATTGGATCTAAGTTGTTAGCATCCTGCTGTGAATGGAGAGGGAATCAATTTAGGGAATAGGGTCCAACATACTGTAATATTAATAATTATGGCACAGTTGGGGCTTCATATTGATTTTGAAGAATTCTCATTATAACTTCTTGGGAGACTGTTAGAAGAAAGGTGGGTATGCAAGGCAAAGGCTAATATGCTGACAATTATTGTTATTTATAATTATAATAAAATGATTATTTTTATATTTATTCTTGAATTTCATATATGAACCAGCAAATTATTTACATCAACCAGTGTAAAAATAGGTATGTGAGTAGTGCAGTATGTTTACCAGTCCAGTTTAATGATAAAATTGGGGTTTACATTGTTTGAAAAACTGGAAGTTTGCTTAGAGAATACTTCTCATGAGACTGAGAATTTTTCTAATGAGTTTATATTCATATGACAAACTGATGAGTTCATCTATTTCCTAGAAATTCTGGGAATTTCTATTTCCCTGATTTCGTGTTGAATATTAAAATGTGAAAGATAGGCTAGATTGGAGATGGAAAGATTGCATTAATGAATTAATGTACACATGAAAGAACTGAATAAAAAATAATTCAATTTTTCCATAGGAGCTACTATCTAAAGATGTCTTTGGTATAATAGAACTGGAGTTAAGAAGGGAAGGTGAATTTATAGAAGGAAATATGTCTAGATGTAAAAGGAAAGAATGAGTCAACCTTCCAGGTGTTTTAGACTAATTTAGATGGTACATGAAAGGAGGTGGCTATTTGCAATTTCGCACATCCTTCATCAATAAATCTAGTCTCTTTTTGGATGAAATTTTCACAGAAGCAGTTTTAGAAGTTATTCTAGGATACCAATTTTTCAAGTACTGCACATGCAGCTTCATTCCTAGGGTATGTTAGTCTAAGGATTCATGTGTTTTAAGATAATCTTCACAGAAGATGTTCTTGAAGATAATCTTTAAGGCAAAATAATCCTTTTAGATACTAATTTCCCCACTGTGTTTTTATGAATGTGAAATTTACCTATGATAGATATATCATATAAATAGAATTCTATAACGTGTTACATATTGTATCTGACTTCTTTCACTTAGCAAGACGTTTTTAAGGTCATCCACATTCTGGCATGTATCAGTACTTAAATCATATAATTTATGAATAATATTTCATTGTATGTGTTTATCACAATTTGTTTATCCATTCATCTGTTGATGGATATTCGTGTTGTTTTTACCATTTAGCTATTACAAATAATGTTGTTATAAACGTTACTCTATATCTTTTTAGTATCTGCTTTCAATTTTCATTTATTATTTATTATTTATTTATTTATTTAGCTTTCAATTTTTATGATTATATACCTAGAAGTGGAATTCTTGAATTATATGGTAATTGTATGCTCAACTCTTTAAAACCACTTGTTTATTTATTTGTTTGTCTATTAATGTATGTATGTATGTATTTATTTGACAGAGAGAGCAAGAGAGCATAAGCAGGAGCAGTGGCAGAGGAAGAGGGAGGAGCAGACTCTGCCAAGTAGGAAGCCCAAAGTGGGCTAGATCTCAGGACACTGGGATCATGATCCAAGCCAAAGGCAGATGCTCAACTGATTGAGGCACCCAGGCACCCATTTATTTATTTATTTATTTATTTATTTATTTATTTATTTATAAAGATTTTATTTATTTATTTTGAGAGAGAGCGAGCATGAGCGAGGGGGAGGGGCAGAGGCAGAGGGAGAAGCAGACTCCCTGCTGAGCAGGGAGCCCAAAGCAGAGCTTGATCCCAGGACTCTGGGATCATGATCTGAGGTGCTTAACCCACTGAGATACTCAGGTATTCCTGTTTTCAACAGTAGCTGTTTATTCCCACCTCCAATGTGCATGAGTTCCAGTTTCTCTTATGTATATTGGAATGAGAAAGGTTTTTTAGTTATATATTAGTCACAGTGTAACAGAAGTACAACTTGTATCCTGTTCTTTTCAGTTGAAGCTCATTATTTATTATATCATTTTGCTACTTTGACAATACTCTTTTGGAAGCAGAGCAATAAGTATTTGTGATTTGTGGTTATGGAGAATAGGCTTGTGTATTTATAAAATAAATAGGAAATATAAGAGGCATTTGCTAGAATTCTGTCATTTATCAGGCATTAACCTGCATTTTATTGTTTGGTTAAATGTCATAATGATAGACTTTCTTACTATTGTTATCAAAGTTTCTTACAAGATAATTCATATTCCATAAAGCTCACTCTTTTAAATTGTAAAACTCAGTGGTTTTCAGTACAAAGAGTAATACAATTATCACTCTACCTAATTTTAGAGCATTTTCATCATCCCACAAAAGTAACTTTTTTCTAGTTGATAGTCACTCCCCATTTCCCATTCCCACCCAACCCCTGGTGATGATTAATTTACTTTCTATCTCTATGGACTTAACTATTTTGGTTATTTCATGTAAACACAATTGTACAAGTTATGGCCTTTATTACTTTTTTCACTTTCATTTATCTCATAGCTTATGATGTTGAACATTGTTTCATGTGCAATTTGGCCATTTTTATATCTTCTTTGGAGAAATGTCTATTCACATCCTTTACACATTTCAAATTGGTTTATCTTTTTATTTTTGAATTGTGGTTTTTATATATTCTAGAAGCACATGCCTTATAAAATATATGATCACAAAATGTCTTCTGTTATTCCATGTGGTGTCTTCTTTTTCTATAAGGTTTATTTTGAAACAGAAAGGTGTTTAATTTGACAAAGTCAAATTTATCTGTTTTTTTCTTTGTTGCTTTGCTTTCGATGTCATGTTTAAAAAGGCTTTGTGATTGATCTCTACTTTTTTATACTAAGAATTTTAAGTTTTTAGCTCCTACATTTAAGTCTATGATCCATTTTGAGTCAATGATTGTGTAGGGTTTGTGGTAGGAGTTCAAATTTATTTGCATGTATCAGGAATTGGCAGGTGTCAGGTTGGTTAAATTAGTACAACAAAGCAAAGTGAAAATAACAATGAAGACTTTATCAACTTACTGTGTTAGAATAAGCAAGAGGCCAGAAACGAGATGCCACATCTTCACAGTGTTCCATTTTCTCTCGCTGGGGCATAGGACATGGTCAAATTGTTCAGCAAACATTGTCAGTGGGTTGTTGGCTAGTGGGGAGGCTTATCTTTCAGTCAAAAGGCTTCTGCTGTTTTAGGGACCTGAGGGCTGGGGAGAATGATAGGATGAAGTGCTTGTAGTAGAAAAGTGCTAAATACTGGAAGTATAGCTCTCTTTTTTTAAGATTTTATTTATTTATTCATGAGAGACACAGCGAGGCAGAGACACAGGCAGAGGGAGAAGCAGGCACCTCACAGGGAGCCCGATGTGGGACTCCATCCCCAGACCCAAGATCATGCCCTGAACCAAAGGCAGACACTCAACCACTGAGCCACCCAGGCATCCCGAGTTATAGCTCTTGATAAGGAAGTCCCCACTGAGGCACTTTGGATAGGAATACAAATTGGCATTGGTGCTATTTGACTGAATCCCTTCAGTGTTTGAAATGCATTGGCTGTGCAACAAGTCTGGTATGTGGAATGCAGCTTTCCTTCATGATACCTGCCAGTTAAATCCTTTAATAATTGCTTATGGTATGGGCTAAGAAATCATGCATGGCATTTTGGTCTGTAGCCAGAGTGTTCTGCATGGGGATAACCATTTGTCCCAGAAGTGTTTGTTTAAGGAACTATTCCGACATCATTGAATTGTCATGATACCCCTACTGAAAATCAACAAAGATTTAATTTGGGAACCTCAATTCTGCTCCTTTGTTCCAATTCTACTACACTGGTCTATCCTTTTGTGGTACTACACTTTCTTGATTGTTGTAGCTGTGTAACAGATATTGAAATCTTGGCACGTCTTCCAACTTCTGTTGTCTTCATCAAGATTGATTTGGTTGTTCTGAGTCCCTTGCATTTCCATATGAATTTTAGATAACTTTATCAATTCTAAAGGCCCTTCAGCGTTATAAAAAATTAAATTTTTTTTAGATAATATAGTATGTTATATATTTTTGAAAAAACTATCACCTCAATGTGTCACATATGATAGTTTTGTTGACAGAACATGTGAGTACCTAGCTTGATTTTCTTCCTAAAGAGAGGAGATTTTATTAAAGAATAATGGAAAAAGGGTGCCTGGATATCTCTCTGGTTAGGTGTCTGCCTTTGGCTCAGGTCATGATCCCCTGGTCCTGGGATCAAGTCCCATATTAGGCTCCCTGCAGGAGAGCTCTCCCTCTCCTATGTCTCTCCCTCTCCTATATCTCTGCCTCTCTCTGTCTCTCATGAATAAATAAATTTAATCTTTGAAAAAATATTAGAAAAGAATCTGTGAGATCATGGATTAATTACAAAAACATTTATAGGCCTATCTCATCAATTTTTAAAAAGATTTTATTTATTTATTCATGAGAGACACACACAGAGAGAGGCAGAGACATAGGCAGAGGGAGAAGCAGGCTCCTTCAGGAGAGTCAGTTATGGGGCTTGATCCTAGGACCCAAGGATCATGACCTGAGCCAAAGGCAGATGCTTAATCACTGAACTCCCCCCCCCCCCAGGCACCCCTTGTCAATTTTTCATTTAGCATTTTTTTGGACATGTGTCTAGTGTAAAGGCATCTGAAGAAATATTTTAAAAATATGAGTTACTTAGTAGAAACCAGAGAAGAAATGTTGAGGGAAAATTGTTGATCAAATGCAATATTTTTTTGAAAGGTAGTAATAGTATTTAATGAAAAATAATAATTTATATTCACTTCATGATTGCTAACCTTAGTCTCACAGTTCCTAATAAAAAGAGGAGACCAATATTAATATTGAATTTTACACAGATGGGAATTAGAGTGCCCAAATTTGAAGTTATTTGCCCCAAGTCACACTATAAACCAGAGTGTCTCCAAAAGAATTTTTCTTCATCATAGTAGTTCTGTTTCCTCTGAACCGTCTGTCTTCTTTTGGATATAAATTATCTTTTTTTACTCAATACTAAGTATGCATTTGAATTTAGAAATAATTGCACGAGACTTAGTAATTCTATAGTAGTCATGGATTTAACCACTTGATGCTATTTACTCAGTCCTTTATATGTATTTACTATAACTAATCAATAAGTTTGAAGAGCTTAACATCCAGCTCATCCAGTGTAGCTTTACGTGAGCTACATGTATGTATTTGAGGCAGACAGCAGAATACCTGGTAAACAAAGAGAGTTAATGACATTCATACTGCTTAGTGTTGAAAATGCCATTGGGGTTAAGAGCAAAGCTTTTTATTCAGACAAGAGTCTAAAAACCAAGTAATAAATATATTGACACATCTGTTTTGGTAGATATACCAAGCAATATGAGATTGGAGTCTCTATCAGGAAAGCCTATTTATTCTAGAATTCTCAGTGACAAACATACTGCAATGTATGGAGTCCATGCTCAATGACTTAATCGAACAAATAAAGCATCCCACATGGGTAGAACAACATTTATTGTATAAAGGTTAATATACATGTATTGTATATGTGTTAAGTTGGCATGGAGAAGAGTCGAAAGAACTTGAAGTACTATAATACTAGATAAATTTGATAACACATTCACTGATGTGGAGAAAGTGTACAACCTTTCTCTAACGTTTGGTTTTAACACAGAAGAGCTGTTTATTTCTCAAATTCTTAGAGAGTGATGCCTGGATTAGACCTCAGATGTAAATCTCTCTCTCTAGGAATCAGCTAAAAATCTCCATTTTCTCTGGATCATTGTTTTTGTTCTTCCTTTTTTTTGTAATTATTTTCCAATTCGCTCTCAAGTATTGCCCTTTTCCGTTATTAGTTGTACCTTGTGCTTTGTGAAATGAATTTTAATAAATAATGAGTGGGCAGCCCGGGTGGCTCAGTGGTTTAGTGCTGCCTTCAGCCCAGGGTGTGATCCTGGAGACCCGGGATCAAGTCCCACATCAGGCTCGCTGCATGGGGCCTGCTTCTTCTGCCCATGTCTCTGCCTCTCTCTCTGTGTCTCTCATGAATAAATAAATAAAATCTTAAAAAAAAGCAATGAGCAATAAAGCTAAACCAACATTTTAGATAGCTAGGGCTAGCTTTAGCGAAAGCACAATAATGTCACGAAGATTTATATTCCAAATAACCTAGTCTCTGATAGCATGAAGCTAAGTTCCTTGGATGTCCCTTAAAGAATGTTCCATGTGACAGTCCTTACAAATGCCAGTGCAACCAGAACCTCAGAGCTGAAATCTGTCTTTTTGACCTCCCAGCAATTGGAGACCCAGGATGATGCAAGACAAATTGTGAGATGGAGAGACAGATTCTTTTCTAGGAAGAACAGAAGTGGATCCTCTTGTCTCTCAGTCATATCAGATAAATACAACTTAGAACTTGAAGTAGTATTTCAAATATGATGTTCTTTATTTAGCTTTAGTATACCTATTTTCTTCAGGGAACCTTGAGATCTGTTGATTATATCCAGTTAATGAAACTGTGATGATGGTTTTAAGCACCTGTGTTGACTTACGTGCCTCTAAGCATAGATTACCTTTTGAAGGTTAAAAAACAAACAAACTTCCCTAAAATTATGATCAGTTTGTTTTACTTAGGCAGCTATTAATGAGATGAGAAATATTAAAGAATAGAGGCTAGGCAGGATGGATCCTTCTTCGTTAGCTGCTTGTTAGCAACAGCTACTATAAACAGCAGGAAGGTAAAACTGATGTCTAAAATGAATAGAGGTGAAATATGGAATTTTATCTCCTTGAGAATTTAGAATGACATTATGCTGTTTTTACTTCTGCCTCATAATATGGGATAATTTACACAGAGAAAGGGAGGTGTATTCTTCTATATTGTTATAGTGTTAGCCCACTATTTTACAAATATGTGTTTTTGGTTCAAAAGGGAGTTAGTATGAGGGAAGTACTCATTGTGACTTGGGTTAAATTCAAGCCCATGTTTCTAGGCCTTTCTGTTGCTCAGTAGAATATGTCATCTGTGTATGAAAGAAAGTTTTTATCTTAAACTATGTGAATTGATAATACCATTGCAGACAATACAACTATGTATTTTATCATAGATAATAGAGAGGGTGCGGTATAAGGGAGGTTTCAATCTGGGAATCTTTTGTTTATTTTGGCATATAAATACACATACATTGCTTGAGCAAAAGGATGTCAACTTCCATATTGCTTCAAAGGAATAGAAATAGATTTCACTTAAAAATCCAGATTTATGACTTCCTTTAATAGAGGATATTGTCACGGTACTTTCTTGCTCATGTTGGTAATAGTAAACTAGAACTAAGAATAAGTACCTTTTCTTCATCAGGAAGGGCAGGAACTCTAAAGATTGCTACAACTTCTACCAGTTTCCATTTTTAACACCCAGTCCACATCATGTATTTATCTAACCATTCTTGCCATTCTAAGCAACTATTTTCAAGAGTCCTAAAAACATCGCCCTGTGGATAAAACCTAGCCTGAATTGAGTGAATGATTGAAATTACAGTAATATTTTAAAAAAAGCAATTGTTCTCTTCAAGCACATAATTTTTCAGAGCCTGGAATCAATCACTGAATCACAGCTTGAATGTGGTATTGTTTCCAGGTCTTTAGAAATTACCTTGCCAAATCCTCTTATTTAATGGATAAAAAATCTGAGGTCCAAAGAATCCAAGCAACTTGCCTAAGTCTTTTATAGTTAACTTCTAAAACAACTGATATCAGAAATATTAGTTCATGGCTATTTTTAACCATTCTGCTACTTCCAATTAATACGCAAATGTGATATTTTCAAGTAGTACTTGATTCAATTTCAACTTTATTTTAGAGACCCGGCTTACATTATATCTCTTCTCTGGAGTCTTTCATGACTGGTCCAGCTTATCAGGGTTTATCCCAATTCATCCCTTCTTTGAACTGTTCTGGTCTACATAACCTGTATCACTCACTTGGGTATCTACATTCTTATTATCTGGTGTTATTACTTAATTCCAGTATGAGATTTTGAGTTCCTCAAGGGCACAGCAGTATTGTATACTTTTCTCCACATTAGTATCTGACACTTGGCTGAACACTTATTAAGTACTTGATTAATAGTTGGGTTGAAATGAATTGAACTGAATATCCATGGCTGTGTATAAATCAGGAAATTTCATTTGCTTGAGTTTGCATAAAATAGCCAAACCTCTCTCTCCAGAAGAGTAGCGTCCATGCTTTAGTTGAGATGCAGTTTTTGTTTTTTTATCCACTAGCCACTGCCCAACCTTATCTCTGAGCTATCAAGAGATATTTCTTTGGGTGGAAAGATGATCTGAGGGTCTTTGGCATATAAATTTACAGTGGAGGGACCCAGCAGACACTGTCATAACTGTCCTTTTTAGAATTTACAATTCCACAATACCTTTCTTGTACCATTTCACAGCTTTATCACTTTCTACCTTGTATTACAACTTTCCACTTTTAATTACAAGTGTCGGTAGCAATTTAGACCTTGTTCAGCAAAAAGGGTTAATCAGGCAAGGAGAGTGGTAGATGAATACCCACCCAAATCAATGCTAGTAATGGTAGATTCAGAAGTTTAAGAGAGCCCAGAAAGTAAGTTCTCAAAATTTATGAGGGTATCCAGTGAGTATATAGATTATTTCCTATTTGTAGTTTGTTACCTCTAGCTCAGAAGTTATATTCTTTGCTTCCCTGAAGCTACTGGACCACTGTTCACACTTCACTGAAGGTTAATGGATATATAATCAAACATGGGAATATACCTATTTTTGTTTTTATATTTTGTTTGTTTTGTTATATATAAGGTAGATGCCCTGGCATTGCTTGGGGTCCAGTGGATGTCATTTATGGGGATAACGTTAGAGAATCACCTTTGTTTTGCTCTTTTCATCCCCTCAAAATAACAAAATTTTCTTTGGAGGCTTGTAATTTAAACGATTCTCTGATCAGTAATATTTTGTCACAGCCATGATTTTTTTCACGAAAAATAAGATACTTAATTCTTTGGATGATATATTTTAGTATTAACTATAAGCTGAAATGGCATTTCAGCTGATTAGAATCTGGATCAAATTTGAGAGAGAAACTTCAGAAGATAATGAATAATTTCTTTGGCTGGCTTGTGATGTTCAATTTTCTGTGGAACTGAGAACCCCCCAATATTGATATTGACAGCTCTTTTCAAATGTAAAATCATAAATACAAATAAAGGATTTAAGACCTCCACCATTTGATATTTTTTAGTCCATCATGTGAAAATTAAGCCTGCCCTATCATGCTGTCTTACAATGAATCTGACAGATGTTGACCTTGTTTATTAAAACATGACCTATTTTACTTCATTACTTCTTTATCAGAGACATTCACCATCTCCTGGTAATTTATTTACTTATTTTTTTAAAGATTTAATTTATTTATTCATGAGAGATACAGAGAGAAAGAGAGAGAGAGAGAGAGAGAGAGAGAGAGAGAGAGAGGCAGAGACAAGCAGGCTCCCTGCAAGGAGCCCGATGCGGGACTCAATCCCAGATCCCAGGTTATGGACCTGAGCCGAAGGCAGATGCTCAACTGCTGAGCCATCCAGGCATCCCACCTCCTGGTAATTTAAAAACTTATCTTAAAATTTCATAGACAGATCCTCCTGTTTCTTAGTGCAGTAGGACGTTAGGATTAATGTAGTTATTTATGAGTTTACTGCACACCGAAGATATGCCCCCTTCCAGCCATCCTTTAATACACTGTTAGAAGTATGAAATGATTGATGGGAAACATTGACATTGGGGCTTAACTATTCTAGGCATATGTATGGCTAATGATGAAGGAGCCTCTGAGACCTCTCTGCTCCTTTTGTTAGCCCTGAAGCCTGGATGCTCAAGTGAGCAGAAAATGGAGAGACACATGAGTCAGAAGGCCAATAAATAAAATAAATGAAGAAATTGTGGACAATGGGACACAGGGATAGCAACTTAGCTTGACTGGCCTTATTACTTTCTGCTATCATTTTTGTTCCATCCACAAGCATAATTTACAGTATCCTAGGCAGTATTGCATACTATTGTCTAATCCATCTCCTCGATACTTGAGATATGGAAATTAAAGAGTTATACTTTTAAGGAGACCCAATTGAGTCAGAAGGATAGAAATTCACTGTAAGGGGATCCCTGGGTGGCTCAGAGGTTTGGCGCCTGCCTTTGGCCCAGGGCGTGATCCTGGAGTCCCGGGATGGAGTCCCACGTCGGGCTCCCGGCATGGAGCCTGCTTCTCCCTCTGCCTGTGTCTCTGCCTCTCTCTCTTTATGTCTATCATAAATAAATAAATTAATTAATTAAAAAAAGAAATTCACTGTGACATTAATCTTTCTATTCTTGGTACAGCTTAAAGTGTTTGGGAGTCTTTTGGGTTATATGGAGGTAGTTATGGTAGAGGTCTTCATGCATAGTGCAGTACCAGTAATACTAGCTAAAATACAGTGAACACTTAACTAGGTTCTAGGCTCTCAACTAAGCCCTTAATATGTATAAATGTCCTTAATTCTCAATGACAATCCAAAGAACTAGATACTATTATATTCATTTTATAGATAATGAGGCACAGAGAGATTCTGTATATTGTTCAAGGTCACCCAGCTAGTAAGCTGTATAGTAAGGTTCTAAGCTCAGGTAACATGGTTCCAGAGACTATGTTCATAATTATTATACTGTACTGCCTCTAATTGAATGCTAGTTGATATAAATGTTGTTATTATGCATATTCTTTACTTAAAATATCATTGTCAATAGGGTGATATCAAAATGTCTGATTTTTCTTTGCTTTCTACACTGATGGCAATCCTATAATTTTATAATTTCCATGCCATTATGAGTTGTTTTACTTTTTATATGATGGTGGTGATGATAATAATGATGATAGTTAATTATTAGGTGCAAGACACTATCTTAAATGCTTTACATATCTTAATACATATATCCTCATGACAAACCCATGAGGTAGGTACAAGTAACACACATTTTACATATGAGAAAAGGAGAGTAAAGATAGTAACTTGCTCTATGTCATACCACTAAAGCACAGCAGCATAGGGATTCACATTGCAGGCTTTTGCCTCCACAGTGTTTGTGCTTAATCCCCCCATATGATCTACTTCATGTAATCTTGACAGTTCTATCATAGAACATAGACAGTTCTATCATATCATTTTCTTTAGGAAGTTGGGAGATATTTACTATCCTCCTATCTCCCCCTGCAATATTATCTAGGTCCTCTGTGTTACTTAGTAAATAGCATGGTGATGTCTAGAAAATAGTGTATCTGGAGGTTGTGCACACATTCTTTCATTTCCTTTCATAAAGAAGCTGGATGGTAGAGATCTTACTAGGATTGTTTTTTTATTATTTTATTTTATTTTATTACTTAAAAGATTATATTTATTATTTATTTGAGAGAGAGAGAATGAACAGAGATGGGAGAAGGTGAAGCCAACTCCCCACTGATCCCCAACCCGGGGTTTGATCTCAGGACCCTGACATCACCACCTGAGCTGAAGGCAGTTGTTCAAACAACTGAGCCACTCAGGGACCCCTGGGACTATTTAAACTGTGGGTATCAGGGGGCAGTGTGGACAGTAATAGCTATGAACAGAAGGGACAGAAAGTGTCAACAGATACATATTTTGCATCTGCTCCCTATAAGGCAATTTTCTAACATTGAGGATAGAGCATGGAACAAAATAGAAAAGATCCTTTACCATCATGTAATTTGTATTCTATTGGAGAAAGATAAGCAATAAACAAATTGTTTCAAGTATCCTAGAGATAAGTATCCAGGGAACAGGTATAGGGAATGTCACACAGGGAGAGGTGATGGTATAATTTTTAATAGAATGGCTATGGCAGGCTATGATGTGAAGGAGAAAAAAGAATATGTGCATACAATTACGCGTACATCAGTGTACTGCAATGTATCTAGCAGTATTATCCATAAAATTCAAATAGTTTATAGACAAATCCCTATCAATGGATAAATGGGTAAATAAAAAGTTTATATATATATGATAGTTTATTATAAATAGGAATGCATTATGATATATGGCACAATATGAATGAACTTCAAAAACATGCTAAGTTAAAGAAGGGAGTCACGGAAGGCCACAGATTGTATGTTCCATTTATATGAAATGTAGAGAATATGAAAATCCAAAGAGTTGGAAAGTAGATTAGTGGTTGTCAGGGTCTGGCGAGGGAGAGTGGGGAATGGTTTTTTGTGAATGGGTTTTAGTTTTTGGAATGATGAAAATAGTCTTTTTTTTTTAAATGTATTTATTTATTTGAGAGAGAGCACGAGAGAAGGTGAGGGGCTGAGGCAGAAGGAGAAACAGACTCCCTACTGAGCAGGGAGCCTGGGGTCATGACCTGAGCTGAAGGCAGATGCCTTAATTGAATGAGCCACCCAGGCACCCCTGGAATGATGAAAATATTCTGAATGTAGACAGCGGTACTGATTGCACCTTTTGATTATGCTAAAAAGTATTAAGTTATACACTATAAAATACTGAACTATTAACAGATGAAAAATGAAATTTTACTCTATACAGTGTAATATATTCTGTATAACAATGAATGGTGATCCAAAAAATATCATGCTATGTGAAAGAAGTCAGACGACATAAATGGTCACATATTATATGATTCCATTTGTATGAAATGACCAGAATAGAAAAATCCAGAGAGACAGAAAGTCAGTAAGTGGTTGCTATGGGCTGAAAAGATGAGAAAATGGGGAAGTTCAAGTATGGCAAATAGGAAGTATCCTTTTGAGCTGTTGAAAAATTTCTGGAATTGTAAAATGGTGATTATTGTGCAACTCTGTAAAAATAATAAACACTGAATTTTACACTTTAACAAGGTGAATATTATGTTATATAACTTTTGTCTTAACTAAAATATATTTACAAAATGGACGTCCCAAAAATGGTGAAGGAAGTGAAGAGCAGAGCCATACCAATAGGTGAGGAAACAGAATTCAAGACAGAACAAATAGGTAGTTCAAAGGCTTCATAGCCAGAGCACACCTAGCATGTTTAGGAGCTACTATGAATGTAGTAAAGTGATCAACAAAGGCAGTAGTATAGGAGATAAGATGTCAGAATTAACCAGGGCCTTGTGGGACTTGTAAACCATTTTGTAGACTTTGACTTCTACTATAGTAAAATTCAGTATCATTGGAGATTTGAACAGAAGAGAAATATAATCTGGGCTTCTGGGTGGTTCAATGGGTTAAGCATCCAACTCTTGATTATAGCTAGGGTCATGAGGCAGAGCTCTGCGTACAGCATGGAGTTGGCTTGTTCTTCTCCTCCCCCTGCTCTCTATCACTCTCTCTCTCACAAATAAGTAAGTAAATAAATAAAATCCTCAAAAAAAATGGAAGAGAAATATGATCTCACTTGAGTTTTTAAAGAATCTTTTCTATGGAGAAGAGAGTATAGGAGCATATGATATAAAGCAGGGAGTGTAATTAGTGGTGCTTTTACAATAATCCAGTTAAAAAATGGTAGTGTACTCTTAACAGTGGAGGGTCTAAGAAATGTTTAGATTTGGGTACACATTTTTGTTGTTTGAGAAAACAATTCCTGATATGCTGGGTGGGGAATATAAAAGAAATAGGGAAGTCAGTGATGACTCCTACTTTTTTGGCCCAAGCAACTGAAAAATGGAGTCAACTTTAACAATATAAGAAAGTCTATGATACCAGCAGCTTAGTGATAGAAGTTCAAACACATTATCTTTAACATACCTATCAATTATTTCTTCAAAATTTTAGTGGACATTTGCATATATGCAGCATAACTATATGGGATATATACTGGTGTCTCTTATGATAGTTAAATACCTTGGAAATACCACTCTTTATATGTTTTAATATATCATCTGTATATGATTCTTGAGTTCAAGTGAAAGATGTGGATTAGTGATATAATTTGTGCATCATATCAGCACACACATAAACATATATGTTTTTTAATGCCATGGACATGTGTTTCTCAATACATTTATTCTGTACTGTGTAAAGTGTATGGATTGTGATAAAGAAAATATTGTCTTTTAGATAGGCCTGCATATTAAAGCTGTAATTATTTGAGCTGCATGGTGTTGAGGGTAATTTTTTAAAAAAACTGTTTTCTTTCCTGCTGCCAACGGGGAAACTGACCTTTCCCCCTCCGTTTTTCAGTACATTTCTGTGAGAAACCTATTGTTTGTGACTCCTTCTTCTTTCCATTTGATATCTCTATAGATATTTTTAAAATCTAAGTAAGCCTCTTTTGAGCTTTACAACTCAGGAGTGTTTTCCTTAAGGGTCTGGGAGCCATCTCTTTGAAATGTAAACATCAAGGAATATAGTGCCTCTATCTCCCTGTCACTGTGCTCTGACCTGTGCACTGTCACCTTGCTCTGACCTATAACCAAATGCTTGTCCTGGTGATAGAAGTTTTATTTTTCCTTAATACAGAGTCAGTTAACTAAAACAAATGGCTTCTGCAATGACAGGTAAATTTGGGATGAACTAAGAAAGAATGTATAATAAGCCATGTTGTAAAGTCCTCTTTTGTGAAGACGAATTTTGTTTATTCATGAAAATATATATGTAATGGATTATAACTTCTTGGTGATATATATGGTGGAATTTTTTCTGTCCTTGTAATCTCCCAGCAGATTGCCTATCATGCAAGTTGTAATCTGCTTTAGTGCTTATTCAATAATAAAGTGGTTTTCTCCTATTACATATATCATGGAGAGCATTCTCTACCTTGACATGATGTTTTTAATGTGCCCATCCATCATTGGTAATAAAGAGGGAAAACCTTGTAATTAAAAATAAATAAATAAAACATACAAGAGAGATATCTTTTTAAAAAAATATTTTATTTACTTATTCATGAGAGACACACACAGAGAGGCAGAGGCATAGGCAGAGGGAGAAGCAGGCTCCCTGTGGGAGCCAGGTGTGAGACTCAATCCCTCATGCCCTGATTCCGAAGGCAGATGTTCAATGGCTGAGCTACCCAGGCATCCTGAGAGACATCTTAATGTAGCATACCACTATATAGATTGGGTTTCCAAATATGACAGACACTCAAAATGGCACGTCTCCACCTTTAGACTTTAATGCTCTCACAATTGCAGATTCCCTTCTTGGCCACTGATTCTCTAGAGTGAAAAATCTGTGGATATGAGTTAGGAAGCCTGTTCACGTAACAATAATAATTTAGAGATCGGAGGCAAGATGGTGGAAGAGTAGGGGTCTTCTCTTCATCTGGTCTTCCAAATTTAGCTAGATAAATTTCAAACCACCCTGAACACCTATGCATTCTACCTGAGATATAAAGAAAGAATAGCTGGAATGCTACAAATAGAAATGTGATTGTTGGGCAGCCCTGGTGGCTCAGCAGTTTGGTGCTGCCTTCAGCCCGGGGCCTGATTCTGAGGACCCAGGATCGAGTCCCACATCAGGCTCCCTGTGTGGAGCCTGCTTCTCCCTCTGCCTGTGTCTCTGCCTCTCTCTCTCTTATGAGCGAATAAATAAAATCTTAAAAAAAAAAAAAAAAGAAATGTGATTGTTTCTTGCAAGAGAGGTGGCTTCCAGGGAACAAAGACCTCACAGGGGAAACAGCTTACACTGAGCCTAGCCACCTGGCAAGGGGCAGGGCATCTCTGCCCAGGCACAGGCACCTGAGAATAAGTGCAGCAGGCCCATCCTCCAGAAGAACAGCTGAAAGAACAGGGGAACAGCAAATTTACTGACCAAGCATCACTGGAAAACTCCAGGACTGAGGGAAAATAGTATATAGAACTCGATGTTATTTCCCTATGATTTATCTTTCAAATTAAATTTTCCATTGTTTTTTCTTTTTTCCTGTCTTAACTACAATATTTTGTCAACTCCTCATTTTTAAGCTTTTTTCCTTTTGACTTTCATATTTTTACCATTACATGTCATAGATAATACTCTTCATTTTTGGCTTCCTATAAATTACTCAATTTAATTTTTGTGTATATATCTGAGTTTTGGGGGGGTTTTTTGTTTGCTTTGGTTTATTTTGTTTTATAATTTTGGAATTTAATACATTCTAACATACAGACCAAAACACACTCAGAACTAAGTGGAGCACTGTACTGTGTTGGTCCACTCTGTGAGATTATGTTCTCTCTTCCTTCCATTTCACGCCCCTCTTTTTTCTTCTTGTTTTTGTTGTTGTTGCTATTGATTTTCTTTTTTTTAAATTTATTTATTTTTTATAATAAATTTATTTTTTATTGGTGTTCAATTTACCAACATACAGAATAACACCCAGTGCTCATCCCATCAAGTGCCCCCCTCAGTGCCCCTCACCCATTCACCACCACCCCACACCCTCCTCCCCTTCCACCACCCCTAGTTCGTTTCCCAGAGTTAGGGGTCTTTATGTTCTGTCTCCCTTTCTGATATTTCCCACACATTTCTTCTCCCTTCCCTTCTAATCCCTTTCACTATTATTTATATTCCCCAAATGAATGAGAACATATAATGTTTGTCCTTCTCCAATTGACTTACTTCTCTCAGCATAATACCCTCCAGTTCCATCCATGTCGAAGCAAATGGTGGGTATTTGTCGTTTCTAATGGCTGAGGAATATTCCATTGTATACATAAACCACATCTTCTTTATCCATTCATCTTTCGATGGACAGCGAGGCTCCTTCCACAGTTTGGCTATTGTGGACATTGCTGCTATAAACACTGGGGGGCAGGTGTCCCGGGGTTTCATTGCATCTGTATCTTTAGGGTAAATCCCCAACAGTGCAATTGCTGGGTTGTAGGGCAGGTCTTTTTAACTCTTTGAGGAACCTCCACACAGTTTTCCAGAGTGGCTGCACCAGTTCACATTCCCACCAACAGTGTAAGAGGGTTCCCTTTTCTCTGCATCCTCTCCAACATTTGTGGTTTCCTGCCTTGTTAATTTTCCCCATTCTCACTGGTGTGAGGTGGTATCTCATTGTGGTTTTGATTTGTATTTCCCTGATGGCAAGTAATGCAGAGCATTTTCTCATGTGCGTGTTGGCCATGTCTATGTCTTCCTCTGTGAGATTTCTCTTCATGTCTTTTGCCCATTTCATGATTGGATTGTTTGTTTCTTTGGTGTTGAGTTTAATAAGTTCTTTATAGATCTTGGAAACTAGCCCTTTATCTGATATGTCATTTGCAAATATCTTCTCCCATTCTGTAGGTTGTCTTTGAGTTTTGTTGACTGTATCCTTTGCTGTGCAAAAGCTTCTTATCTTGATGAAGTCCCAATAGTTCATTTTTGCTTTTGTTTCTTTTGCCTTCGTGTATGTATCTTGCAAGAAGTTACTGTGGCCGAGTTCAAAAAGGGTGTTGCCTGTGTTCTCCTCTAGAATTTTGATGGCATCTTGTCTCACATTTAGATCTTTCATCCATTTTGAGTTTATCTTTGTGTATGGTGAAAGGGAGTGGTCTAGTTTCATTCTTCTGCACGTGGATGTCCAATTTTCCCAGCACCATTTGTTGAAGAGACTGTCTTTCTTCCAATGGATAGTCTTTCCTCCTTTATCGAATATTAGTTGACCATAAAGTTCAGGGTCCACTTCTGGGTTCTCTATTCTGTTCCACTGATCTAGGTGTCTGTTTTTGTGCCAGTACCACACTGTCTTGATGACCACAGCTTTGTAGTACAACCTGAAATCTGGCATTGTGATGCCCCCAGATATGGTTTTCTTTTTAAAAATTCCCCTGGCTATTCGGGGTCTTTTCTGATTCCACACAAATCTTAAAATAATTTGTTCTAACTCTCTGAAGAAAGTCCATGGTATTTTGATAGGGATTGCATTAAACGTGTAAATTGCCCTGGGTAACATTGACATTTTCACAATATTAATTCTGCCAATCCATGAGCATGGAATATTTTTCCATCTCTTTGTGTCTTCCTCAATTTCTTTCAGAAGTGTTCTATTGTTTTTAGAGTATAGATCCTTTACTTCTTTGGTTAGGTTTATACCTAGGTATCTTATGCTTTTGCGTGTAATTGTAAATGGGATTGACTCCTTAATTTCTCTTTCTTCAGTCTCATTGTTGGTGTATAGAAATGCCACTGATTTCTGGGCATTGATTTTGTATCCTGCCACGCTACCAAATTGCTGTATGAGTTCCAGCAATCTTGGGGTGGAGGCTTTTGGGGTTTCTATGTAGAGTATCATGTCATCGGCGAAGAGGGAGAGTTTGACTTCTTCTTTGCCAATTTGAATGCCTTTAATGTCTTTTTGTTGTCTGATTGCTGAGGCTAGGACTTCCAGTACTATGTTGAAGAGCAGTGGTGAGAGTGGACATCCCTGTCTTGTTCCTGATCTTAGGGGAAAGGCTCCTAGTGCTTCCCCATTGAGAATGATATTTGCTGTGGGCTTTTCGTAGATGGCTTTTAAGATGTTGAGGAAAGTTCCCTCTATCCCTACACTCTGAAGAGTTTTGATCAGGAATGGATGCTGTATTTTGTCAAATGTTTTCTCTGCATCTAATGAGAGGATCATATGGTTCTTGGTTTTTCTCTTGCTGATATGGTGAATCACATTGATTGTTTTACAAGTGTTGAACCAGCCTTGTGTCCCGGGGATAAATCCTACTTGGTCATGGTGAATAATTTTCTTAATGTACTGCTGGATCCTATTGGCTAGTATCTTGTTGAGAATTTTTGCATCCATGTTCATCAGGGATATTGGTCTGTAATTCTCCTTTTGGGTGGGGTCTTTGTCTGGTTTTGGAATTAAGGTGATGCTGGCCTCATAGAACGAATATGGAAGGACTCCATTTCTTTCTATCTTTCCAAACAGCTTTAGTAGAATAGGTATGGTTTCTTCTTTAAACGTTGGATAGAATTCGCCAGGGAAGCCATCTGGCCCTGGACTCTTGTGTCTTGGGAGGTTTTTGATGACTGTTTCAATTTCCTCCCTGGTTATTGGCCTGTTCAGGTTTTCTATTTCTTCCTGTTCCAGTTTTGGTAGTTTGTGGCTTTCCAGGAATGCGTCCATTTCTTCTAGATTGCCTAATTTATTGGCGTATAGCTGTTCATAATATGTTTTTAAAATCATTTGTATTTCCTTGGTGTTGGTAGTGATCTCTCCTTTCTCATTCATGATTTTATTAATTTGAGTCTTCTCTCTCTTCTTTTTAATAAGGCTGGCTAATGGTTTATCTATCTTATTAATTCTTTCAAAGAACCAACTCCTGGTTTTGTTGATCTGTTCCACAGTTCTTCTGGTCTATATTTCGTTGAGTTCTGCTCGAATCTTTATTAACTCTCTTCTTCTGCTGGTTGTAGGATCTATTTGCTATTTTTTCTCTAGCTCCTTTAGGTGTAAGGTTAGCTTTTGTACTTGAGTTCCTCCCAGTTTTTGAATGGATGCTTGTATTGCGATGTATTTCCCCCTCAGGACTGCTTTTGCTGTATCCAAAGATTTTGAATGGTTTTATCTTCATTCTCATTAGTTTCCATGAATCTTTTTAATTCTTCCTTAATTTCCTGGTTGACCCTTTCATCTTTTAGCAGGATGGTCCTTAACCTCCACTTGTTTGAAGTCCTTCCAAACTTCTTGTTGTGATTTAGTTCTAATTTCAAGGCATTATGGTCTGAGAATATGCAGGGGACGATCCTAATCTTTTGGTATCAGTTCAGACTTGATTTGTGACCCAGTATGTGGTCTATTCTGGAGAAAGTTCCATGTGCACTTGAGAAGAATGTGTATTCAGTTCAGTTTGGATGTAAAGTTCTGTAGATATCTGTGAAATCCATCTGGTCCAGTGTATCATTTAAAGGTCTCGTTTCTTTTGAGATGTTGTGCTTAGAAGACCTATCGAGGGTAGACAGAGCTAGATTGATGTACCAAGTATAAGTGTATTATTATCTAAGTATTTATTCATTTTGATTATTAATTGATTTATATATTTGGCAGCTCCCACATTCGGGGCATATATATTCAGGATTGTTAAGTCCTCTTGTTGGATAGATCTTTTAAGTATGATATAGTGTCCCTCTTCATCTCTCACTACAGTCTTCAGGGTAAATTTTAGTTTATCTGATATAAGGATGACTACCCCTGCTTTCTTTTGAGGACCATTTGAATGGTAAATGGTTCTCCAACCTTTTATTTTCAGGCTGTGGGTGTCCTTCTGTCTAAAATCAGTCTCTTGTAGACAGTGAATAGATGGGTCCTGCTTTTTTATCCAGTCTGACACCCTGCGCCTTTTGATGGGGTCATTAAGCTCGTTCACGTTCAGAGTTACTATTGAAAGATATGAGTTTAGTGTCATCATGATATCTATTCATTCCTTGTTTTTGTGGATTGTTCCACTGAACTTCTTCTTAAAGGGGAATTTTAAGAGTCCCCCTTAAAATTTCTTGCAGAGCTGGTTTGGAGGTCACATATTCTTTCAGTTCCTGCCTGTCTTGGAAGCTCTATCTCTCCTTCTATTCTGAATGAGAGCCTTGCTGGATAAAGTATTCTTGGTTGCATGTTTTTCTCATTTAGGACCCTGAATATATTCTGCCAGCCCTTTCTGGCCTGCCAGGTCTCTGTGGAGAGGTCTGCTGTTACCCTAATACTCCTCCTCATAAAAGTCAGAGATTTCTTGTCTCTTGCTGCTTTAAGCATCTTCTCTTTATCTTTGGAATTTGCAAACTTAACTATTAAATGTTGAGGTGTTGAATGTTTTTTTTTTTTTTTTTATTTTAGGGGGGGATCTCTCTATTTCCTGGATCTGAATGCCTGTTTCCCTTCCCAGATTAAGAAAGTTTTCAGCTAGGATTTGTTCCAATACATACTCTGGCCCTCTGTCCCTTTCAGCGCCCTCGGGAACCCCAATTAAACGTAGGTTTTTCTTCCTCAGGCTGTCGTTTATTTCCCTTAATCTATCTTCATGGTGTTTTAATTGTTTGTCTCTTTTTCCCTCAGTTTCCCTCTTTGCCATCAACTTGTCTTCTATGTCACTCACTCGTTCTTCCACCTCGTTGACCTTCGTCGTTAGGACTTTTAGTTTGGATTGCTTTTCATTCAATTGATTTTTAATTTCTGCTGATTGGATATAAATTCTGCAGTCATGAAGTCTCTTGAGTCCTTTATGCTCTTTTCTAGAGCCACCAGTAGCTGTATAATAGTGCTTCTGAATTGGCTTTCTGGCATTGAATTGTAATCCAGATTTTGTAACTCTGTGGGAGAGAGGACTGTTTCTGATTCTTTCTTTTGAGGCGAGGTTTTCCTTCTAGTCATTTTGTTCTGCAGAGTGGCCAAAAACAAGTTGTATTGGGAAAAGGAGAAAAAGAGAGGAGAGAAAGAAGGAAAGAAAAGAGAAAAAGAGAAAAGAAAAAAGGAAGAAAAAAGAGAAAAAAAGACGAAAAAGGGAAAGAGAAAGAAAGAAAGGGCAAAAAAGGGTGGGGGAAGCAAACAGAAATCAAAAAGCAAAAAAAGAAAAAAAAAAAACAACACGGGGGAGTATCTTCTGTTTCTGTATACTTTAAGTCCCTTGACTTCCCCTGGAAATTGTCCGTATCGCTGGTCTTCTGGGGGAGGGGCCTGTTGTGCAGATTTTCAGGTGTTAGCACTTGGGGGAGCTGCTCTGCCCCCTGCCTGGTGCAGGGCTCAGTGGGGGTTGTTTACCCCGTGAGGCCGCAGGAGGAACAACCGCAGTGGCGGGGCCGGCTCTGGAGCCCTGGATTCAGCCCCCGCAGGAACTCCGGAGCTCTCGGTCTGCAGGGCCTGGAGGCTCCGGGGCGGGGCCGCTGATCTGCTCAGCTCGGGGCAGGAACGTCCTCGCTGTCCTGGGCCCTCCCGGTCTCTGCCTGTCCCGGGGGAGGCCGGATCCTGGGCTGTGTCCCGGCGTCCTGTGCTCCGGGGCCTGCGCTGTTGGATTCGCGCTCCCGGCCGAGCAGCCCCCTCCGCGGAGCCGCCGCCCGAGCCCCTCCGAGCTGCTCCGGGTCCCGCTGTGCGCGCTGCAGCCCTTAGGGAGCTCGGCGCACTCTCCCCCGGGGCACAGGTGACTGTTAGTGTCCCAGGGAGCCCGAGGGCATCCCCGCCCTCCTGGGGTCCTGCTCTAACTCCCTGCGAGCCCCTTTCTGCCCGGGAAGATTGGCAAAGCTCCTGCTTCTCCAGATGGAGCTTTCCTGTCCTCGTTGTTGATTTTCTATATTAGTTTTGCTCTTTTATATAAATTTGGAATATAGGACCTTTTTAACATATAGACCAAAATGCACTGAAAACCAAGAGGATTACCATCTTGTTTCACTCTGTGAGACTATATTCTCTCTTCCGCACCATTTCCATTTCCACTTTTGAAAACTTTTACTGTTTTTTTAAGTTTTTTTAAAAAATTTATTTGTTAATGAGAGACACAGAGAGAGACAGAGGCAGAGATAGAAGCAGGCTCCATGCAGGGAGCCCCATGCGGGACTTTTTCCTGGGACCGCCGGATCATGCTCTGGGCTGAAGGCAGACACTCAACTGCTGAGCCACCCAGACGTCCTAACTTTTACTATTTTTTAAGTTAGTTTTTCACTTTTGTTGTCTTTTTTTCTTTTATTTTCTGGTTCTCTGACATCTTTGTAATTGTCTAGGGTGTATTTTGCTGGGGGATGTGTTTGATATTTTTGACTCTGCTCATTCACATAGCCATTCTGCACTGGACAAAATAAGTAGCAGGAAGAATTCACTGCAAAAGAAAGAACCAGAAGTAATACTCTCTGCCACATATCTAATGGATATAGATTTAGTAAGATGTCAGAGATGTGATTCAGGGTTACAATTATATAAATACTCGTGGCTCTTGCAAAAATTATAAAAGACTCTAGAGATTCTCTTACTGCAGAAATGAGATCTAATCACGCCAAAATTAAAAATACTTTAACTGAGATTCAGTCTAAAGTGGATGCTCTAACAAGTAGGGTGAATGAAGCAGACGAGAGAGTGAGTGATATAGAAGACAAGTTGATGGAAAGGAAGTTAGTTGAGGAAAAGAGAGAAAAACAACTAAGATCCCATGAGGAGAGATTCTGAGAATTAAATGATAGTTTGAGAAAGGGATACATCCATCTTATTGGGATTCCAGAGGCTGTGGAGAGAGAGAGAGAGAGAGAGAGAGAGAGAGAGAGAGAGAGAACCAGAAACTATGTTTGAACAAATCATAGCTGAGAACTTCCCTAATGTGGGGACAGAAACAGATTTATATCCAAGAGATAGAGAACACCTTTCACCCCCCAAATTAACAAAAACTGATTAACACCCTGACATAGAGTAGTGAAGCTTGCATATTTCAGAGATAAAGATAAAATCCTAAAAGCAGCTAGAGACAAGATTCCTAACTCATATGGAGAGAAATACTAGATTAATAGTAGACCTATCCACAGAGCCATGGAAGGCTAGAAGAGGCTGGCATGATATATTCAGGGTAGTAAATGAAAAAAACATGAAGCCAGGAATACTTTATCCAGCAAGGCTGTCATTTGTGATAGGAAGAGAGTTAAAAGTTTCCTGGATAGACAGCAAATGAAAGATTATGTGACCTCCAAACCAGCTCTACAAGAAATATTAAGAGGGGCTCTGTAAGCAAAGAGGGAACCCGAAGAAACAATCTGCAGAAACAGGGACTGTATAGGTAATACCACGACATTTAATTTATATCTTTCAATAGTTTGAACATGAATGGGCTAAATGATCCAGTCAAAACACACAGCATATCAGGCTGGATAAAAAAGCAAGGCACATCTATATGCTATCTATAAGAGACTCATTTAAACCTAAGGACACCTTCAGACTGAAAATGAGAGGGTGTAGATCCATTTACCATACAAAGGGACCTCAAAAGAAAGCTGGGCTAGCAATCCTCATATCAGATAAATTAGATTTTGTTTGTGTTTAAGATTTTATTTATTTATTAATGAGAAACACACACACACACACAGAGAGAGAGAGAGAGAGAGAGAGAGAGAGAGAGGCAGAGACTTGATCCCCTGACCTGGGATCACGCTTGAGCCAAAGGCAGATGCCTAAGTGCTGGGCCACCCAGGCATCCTGATCAATTAGATTTTATTTTATTTTTTTTTATTTTATTTATTTTTTATTTTTATTTTTTTATTTATGATAGTCACAGAGAGAGAGAGAGAGAGAGAGAGAGGCAGAGATATAGGCAGAGGGAGAAGCAGAGGGAGAAGCAGGCTCCATGCACCGGGAGCCCAACGTGGGATTCGATCCCGGGTCTTCAGGATCAGGCCCTGGGCCAAAGGCAGGCGCCAAACCGCTGCGCCACCCAGGGATCCCCAATTAGATTTTAAATCAAAGACTGTACTAAGAGATGAAGAGGGACTCTGTATCATACTTAAACAGTCTATCCAAGAAGACCTAACAATTATGAATATTTATATCCCTAATGTGGGAGCAAGCCAAGTATATCAACCAATTAAAAATAAAAGTAATCAGACACATAGATAATAATACATTATTAGTAGGAAACTTCAACATGGCGCTCTTAGGAACAGACAGACCTTCCAAGCAACAGATCACCAAAGAAAGAAAGGCTTTGAATGGCACACAGTACCAACTGGATTTCACGGATATATTCAGAACATTCCATCCTAATTGAACAGAATGCACATTATCCCAAGTGCACATGGAACTTTCTTCAGAATTGACCACATAGTGGGTCACTAATCAGATCTCATTTGATACCAAAAGATTGGGATTATTCCCTGTGTATTTTCAGACCACAGTGCTTTGAAAGCAGAACTCAATCACAAAAAGAAATTTGGAAGGAACTCAAACACTTGGAGATTAAAGAGCATCCTACTAAAAAATGAATGGGTCAACCAGGAAATTAAATAAGAATTAAAAAGTTTCATGCAAACTAATGAAAACGAAAGCACAACTGTTTAAAATCTTTCGGATAGAGCAAAGACAGTTCTAAGAGGGAAATGCATTTCAGTACAATTCTCTCCCCCCCCCCCCAAATTTGGAAAAATCTCAAATACACAAGTTAACCTTACACCTGAAGGAACTGGAGAAAGAACAGCAATAAAGTCTAAAACAAACAAGAGAAGAGAAATAACAAAGATTAGAGCAGAACTCAATGAAATAGACACCAGAAGAACTGTAGAGCAGATAATCAAAATCAAGAGCTGGTTCTTTGAGAGATTAATAAGATATACAAACCCCTAGCCACACTTATTAAAAAGAAAAGAGTCCAAATCATAAAATCATGAATGAAAGAGGACAGATCACATCTATATCTCAATGTTCATAGCAGCAAAAGCCACAATAGCCAAACAATGGAATGTGCCACAATTGCCTTCGACAGATGAATGGATAAAGAAAATGTATGTATACCCAGTGGAATATTACTCAGCCATCAGAAAAGATGAATACCTACAATTTACATTGATGTGGATGAACTGGAGTGTATTATGCTGAGGGAAATAAGTCAGTAGGAGAAAGACAATTATCATATGATTTCACTCATATGTGGAATATGAGAAATAGTCAAAGGGACCGTAAGGGAAGGGGGGAACTTAGTGGAGAAATATTAGAGAGGAAGACAAACCATGAGAGACTCCTAACTCTGGGAAACAAACAAAGTGTGGAAGGGGAGGAGAGTGGGGGGATGGAGTGACTGGGTGACGGGAACTAGGAGGGCACTTGATGGGCTGAGCACTGGGTATTATATGTTGGCAAATTGAATTTAAATAACATTTAATAAAAACAGTAAAGTATTTGGAATGATTATTTTACAAGTTGAGGATCTAATGAGTAGCAAGATGGAACTTTTCTTGGAGTTTGTTGTGTAGTGAAAAAAGTAGACAAACAGGCAATGAAAATACAGTAAGATTAAGTGTTATGAACAAGGAGTTACGGACTGCTCTGGTAAAATGAAGGATGAGTATTTAATAGTCTTTGAGAGTCCCAGGAGTTTTCCTGGTGGAAGATTGTTTTGGCTGTTAAGTGTGAACCTTATGAAAAACGATTATGGAGTGGTAAAGGGTGTGCCAGGCATGTGTAACATTCCAAATATGAGAGAGGAAATAAATATGTGTGGAGCTGTAAACAGTTTAGTATAATTAGAGCATGAAATATACTTAAAATAAGGATGGGGGTTGTTAATGACAAGATAGTTGCACTGACACACCTTTTTTTTTTTAAGATTTTATTTATTTATTCATGAGAGACACAGAGAGAGGCAGAGACACAGGCAGAGGGAGAAGCAGGCTCCATGCAGGGAGCCTGACGTGGGACTCCATCCCGGGACTCCAGGATCACGCCCTGGGCCGAAGGCAGGGGCTCAACCGCTGAGCCACCCAGGGATCCCCCCTGACATACCTTATTAAGGCATTTGAATTTTGCAAATTTTGAGAAACCAAAGACAATACATTGGATGGCATTTTCAGAAATGTGATTTATTTAGAAAGATCAGTGATGCTGCAACATGAAAAGTAATTTTGAATCTTTAAAGATTGTATGCAAGAAGACTTGGTATGATTCAGTGGCACAATTGATAAAATACTTGTTTTGATTAGACCTAGAGGTAAAAGATGAGGTAGAGGAAGGAAATATTGTGTCCACTGGCACATTCTTCCCCAAATCCCATTGTTGAAAATTTTACTTTTCAAAAATTGAACTCATTTTGGCATGCCCCCTGTATTACCCACTTGTATAAGAAACACAAATGATACCTGGCAATGGGATGTCCACCCCGTTTTTTATTTTTTATTATTTTTTATTTTTTTAAAGGTTTTATTTATTCATGAGAAACACCGAGAGGAGAGAGAGAGAGGCAGAGACACAGGCAGAGGGAGAAACAGGCTCCATGCAGGGAGCCCGACATGGGACCCGATCCTGGGTCTCCAGGATCACTCCCTGGGCTGAAGGCAGCACTAAACCCCTGAGCCACCTGGGTTGCCCCTCCACCCCGTTTGTTTTTTTTTTAAATAAATTTATTTTTTATTGGTGTTCAATTTGCCAACATATAGAATAACACCCAGTGCTCATCCCATCAAGTGTCCCCCTCAGTGCCCGTCACCCAGTCACCCCCACCCCCCGCCCACCTCCCCTGGTTCTTTTCCTAGAGTTAGGAGTCTCATGTTCTGTCTCCCTTTCTGATATTTCCCACTCATTTTTTCTCCTTTCCCCTTTATTCCCTTTCACTATTTTTTATATCCCCCAAATGAATGAGACCATATAATGTTTGTCCTTCTCCGACTGACTTACTTCACTCAGCATAATACCCTCCAGTTCCATCCACGTCGAAGCAAATGGTGGGTATTTGTCGTTTCCAATGGCTGAGTAATATTCCATTGTATACATAGACCACATCTTCTTCATCCATTCATCTTTCCATGGACACCGAGGCTCCTTCCACAGTGTGGCTATTGTGGACATTGCTGCTATAAACATCGGGGTGCAGGTGTCCCGGCATTTCATTGCATCTGTATCTTTGGGGTAAATCCCCAACAGTGCAATTCCTGGGTCGTAGGGCAGGTCTATTTTTAACTCTTTGGGGAACCTCCACAGAGTTTTCCAGAGTGGCTGCACCAGTTCACATTCCCACCAACAGTGCAGGAGGGTTCCCCTTTCTCCACATCCTCTCCAACATTTGTGGTTTCCTGCCTAGTTAATTTTCACCATTCTCACTTCTACCCCGTTTTTTAGAGAAACATTAGCAGATTCTATTTGACCTGAGAGACCATAAGTAAATGCATTCTACTTTGTATTATATTTTTGAGCATTTTACTCTTTTTTTTATTTTTTAAAGATTTATTTATTTATTTATTCGTGATACACACACACACACACACACACACACACACACACAGAGAGAGAGAGAGAGAGAGAGAGGCAGAGACATAGGCAGAGGGAAAAGCAGGCTCCATGCACCGGGAGCCCGATGTGGGACTTTATCCTGGGACTCCAGGATTGTGTCCTGGGCCAAAGGCAGGTGCCAAACCGCTGAGCCACCCAGGGATTCTCATTTTACTCCTTTTTTTTTTTTTTAAATATTTTATTTATTTATTCGTGAAACACACACACACACACACACAGAGGTGGAGACACAGACAGAGGCAGAGACACAGGCAGAGAAGCAGGCTCCATGCAGGGAACCTGATATGGGACTTGATCCTGGGATTCCAGGATCATGCCATGAGCCAAAGGCAGACACTCAACTGCTGAGCCACCCAGGTGTCCTGAGCATTTTACTCTTTAACCACTCAATCTCAAAATTATTTAAATGCATCATCTTTGAGAGTGATGAATATCCTTGTCGCCATCACAGATGCCTAAAGACAGCCTAAAACAGAATACATTATCAAATAAAAAAAATAAGGAATACAAATATTTATCCAAAATACTCATAAGCTAGCATTTTGCTGATTGTTATAAATGTATCAACTGAGGTAAGAGAATTTATAAATTTATAAGAATGTTATAATTTTAATATATATTTTAACCTCTTAATTTTACAGTTTTATTTAATATATTTGGGTATAAGAAACAAATTCATCATATCTGTCATAGGGAGATAGAATATTTATTGACACTCAAAATTATTCTTGGTTGTCCAGAATATTTATACAACATTATTATTCTGTCATTTTATCCATAGTTTTTTTTTTTTTTAGGATTTTATTTATTTATTCATGAGAGACACATAGAGAGAGAGGCAGAGATACAGGCAGAGGGAGAAGCAGGCTCCCTGCAAGAAGCCCGATGCGGAAATGGATCTCAGTTCCCGGGATCATGCCCTGAGCTGAAGGCAGATGCTCAACCACTGAACCACCAAGGCATCCCTTATCCGTAGTTTTGAGTACATTTTGTATAAAATACATATTTAACACTATTCCTTAAATAAACCTAAAATATATGTACATTAAGAATTATCAATAATATCAAAATGGTGCACTTAATTGTACTGAAACCCAAAACTAGACAGCATGTCTTGGGTCCTTTAATAATTCAATATGCTCTTTAGAATATTTTAGGAATTTAGGGACATGTCATATCATAGTTCATAGCCATGATAATTGTCCACTATTTTAGTTATAAGTTAAATGGTATGAAGTAATTTTATCTTTGGTTCAGATAGGCCCCAGAACATTTGTTTTTTAGTGAATCTTTGTTGTCATCATGAATAGTTGATACTTGCCTTTTGTAGTTGCCAAGGTGTCAAAATTACTTATTTGAGTATCCCAAAGATTTGGTTTCAATAAAAGTAATTATTTCTTGGTATTTTGATTTACAAGGCATATTCAATCCCAGCATTAAAAAAGTGCTTTATTAAATTATCAGTATCTCCAATACTCAGAATATTGTAGTGCTCATCAACCATCCTTAACTGATTCAGGAGTTTAATTTGAGAATTGACATTCTCTCATAATGAATGATAGTATTGCCACTAGGATTACTTTATTTGGTAATTATTCAGTGTTTTCTGCCATAGTAAAATATATTATGTTAAAATGGTACACATTTATGCAAACTCGCCTTTCCAAAAAGAAACAGTCGTACTATTTAATTACATAATATATACTTCATTTAGTCATCATTTTATACTCTTCATGGGTTTTATTTTTATTGCTTTAGGAAGCATACTTCAAAAATTAAGGCCAGGGATCCCTGGGTGGCGCAGCGGTTTGGCGCCTGCCTTTGGCCCAGGGCGTGATCCTGGAGACCCGGGATCGAATCCCACATCAGGCTCCCAGTGCATGGAGCCTGCTTCTCCCTCTGCCTGTGTCTCTGCCTCTCTCTCTCTCTCTGTGACTATCATAAATAAATAAATAAATAAATAATTTTAAAAAAAATAAAAATAAAAAAATAAAAATTAAGGCCATATAAAAGCTTTTAAACAAAATAGCAGAATTGGTAGTAGATTCTTCATCAATCAGGGTCTTGTCAGGAGACAGAATCTAATCGAATGATTCAATGTATCTGTTAGAGGGGAATACTCAAGATATGGGAACTAGATAAGAATTGTGTAGTTTCCCTGGAATCAATCACAGTGGGATGCCATAACCATATTTAGGCCTTAAAGGACACAGAAAGAGAATTGCATTGCTGGACTTTAGAGAGTTTGGAGTTGGCTAAGAAGTCCTATACCAACTGAACTGTGATCATACAAGAAACACAGTTAGACACAGTGCCATTAAGTGTGGATAGATTTCATGAATAGAGGGATGTCTCCTCTATGACCTCTCTTCTATCCCTTTTTCTTTTCCACCCCCAATCTTCTCCTGGTGCCTACTAACTAAATAAATCAATGTAACCATTAAGCGAGTTCTAGTAATTCTATTAAAAGAAAATAGTTTTCCAAGAGCACTGAGCAAGTCAGAAAAAGGTAGAAATTGATTTAGGGGAAGGGTGGATAGGAACATACAGAGAATAGGAGTGACCTTTTCAGAAGTTGAAACATCTTTTTTATCCTGAACACATCATGACTTCAAACAGATTTTTAAAAGTAAAGTATGACAACTTTGTTTTTAATGCATTACCTAGATATCTTGGGATTTTTTTGATGTCTTAAGACTTCGAAACTTAGAATGACCATTTTGAAATAAGGAAAGTGAGAACAATATAATTCCAAATGAAGGTAAACTTTAAATTAGCACTTTTCATTGTGGGCAAGATCCTCCTTGTTTAGAAATCAGGAAATATGTAAAGTATTTGATGATCATTTAGCATGTTTTAGGGTCCTTTTCCTATTGTCTTTGAAATACGCAAGTCCTTTCCATTTATTACAGATTTTGAAAAATTGAAGTTTTCTTATTATAAGCATTGGGGAGGAAACCATTTTCTTTACTCTTTAAGGTTCTTCTGGCTAACCTAAGAAGCAAGTTGACATGACCATTTTTTAAAAAAGATTTCTTTATTCATTTGAGAGAGATAGAGCACATAAGCAGGAGGGAGGGGCAGAAGGAGAGGGAGAAGCAAACTCCCCCTTGGGCAGGGTATTCAATGGACTCTGGGATCATGACCTGAGCCCGAGGCAGAGGTTTAACCAACTGAGCTACTGAGGCCCCCCAACATGACTATTATTAACAGAAGAAAAAAAATCAAATGTAAGTATGTATGTATGGGAGAGAGCCAGTAAAATTGAATAACTCCTGAAATGGCCAAAGTTGTCACCTGAGATACCATCCTCAGATAAAGACAAAAGATATTGAGAGTGGGCAGTCAGTTATGGGAAGTTACCAATAAAAGCTCAGTAAACAAGAGTTATGTTGTGTTATAGATGTAAGTCCTTGTCTCCTCAAATTATAGTTTATGGTGATTGAGTCATCATCCTCTTCCTGGAACTTTGAGTTGATACCATTAGAAATGAGATTTTCTTTTCTTTTGTTTTTTTTTAAAGATTTTATTTATTTATTTGACAGAGAGTGAGCACAAGCCGAGGGAGTGGCAGGTAGAGGGAGAGGGAGAAGCAGAATTTTTGCTAAGCAGTGAGCCCAATGCAGGGCTCATTACCAGGACCCCAGGATCATGATCTGAGCTGAGGGCAGATGATTAATACATTGAACTACCCAGACACCCAACATTTTTAAAAATAAATGTAAATATGTCCTGTCTCCTACAAGTGGGTAATTTCTACTAGATTTTCAGGGCTTCTCCTGTATTTATAATCTCTCAGAAATAACCACCTTAAAATATTCAATATGCCTATGAGGGTTATCATGGGTGGCAAATTTGTTTCCCTACACAAGGAAATGATTAGTAGAAGCATACTGACTAAATGGCAACTACTGTTCAGCATCTACATTGGGACAAAAATCTTGGGCAGAATTTTGATGCCAAATTGTCCTATCTAATGAGGGAAGACACTAATCAATGATATTTGTTATTATCATTTTTTAAGTGCTTAATACATAGTATATTCAGTGTTTATGATCTAATTTAATCATAATCTTTTACACAGATAGCATTATCTTCATTTTGCAGAAGAAGAAACTCATACTCAGTTGAAATATGTAGAGGCTAAGGGCAGGCCACCCCAAGATGGATCGCTTTGGCATACAGAATATTTTGAATTTGAAGGCAATCAAGAACATGTGGGATCAAAAGAAAGTCTTGCCCCTCCTATAACTATATAGGAGAATCTAAAAAAGGGGGTGGGTTTTTCCTCAAATAGGAGTTATTACCATAGATAAATTTTGTCTAACCTGTATGGCAGGGCCCACATCTAATTACTAGACATTTGTTCTTATCCTTATTGCCCTGTGCATTACATCTCTTTCTTTTGAAGTCCCCAACCATTCTTCCTTCTCCTTAGTTCACAAGGACATGCATACCTCATTTTGCCTGATTGGTTTTTGATTTTTGTGTATCTGCTGATTCTGTATACATATGAAATTAATTTTTTTTTTCTGTAAATCTGTGTCATGTTAATTTGATTTTTAGTCCAGCTAGAAGGACATTGAAGGGGACTGGAATTCTCACTTTCCTAGTCGTGACTTATACAAAGTCCTTGTTTTCTGTTTAGGAATGTGAGCTTAGGGCAACCCCGGTGGCACAGCAGTTTAGCGCCACCTGCAGCCTGGGGTGTGATCCTGGAGACCTGGGATGGAGTCCCATGTCGGGCTTCCTGCATGGAGCCTGCTTCTCCCTCTGCCTGTGTCTCTGCCTCTCTCTCTCTCTCTGAATAAATAAATAAATCTTAAAAAAAAAAAAAAGGAATGTGAGCTTAATCTTACCTGTTTTCAAGTCTTCAAAGGAAGTGCAGAATCTAGATGTGTATGTGAAAATTCTTTGTTTTAAATGTAGATTAATTTTTAATTGCCTTGTGTTCAAAACAAGCACATGTGCAGGTCTAATCTAGTTCAGAGGCCATTATATATAAGTTGTCAATTATTCAGATGAAGAAATTGTCATCACCAGGGCCTGTATAATCTCTAGTCAAACTTGTGAGTAATGTGATGATTTCTGGGTCTTTTGAAGGGAAATATTTGGGGCAGTGGAGCACTTTGGTACTAATGAAATCATAGGGAAGCAACATAGTATTTGTAGTTTCTGGGCACTTTAAGGGGAGAGGAAATTCTTTCAAGGGAGAAGTGCCTTGAAAGGAATTATCTTAGTGCTTCATGTAATTGCGCCTATCCTGTTACTCTTGAGTAGTAAAGCTGTGAAATGTACCCTATTTAGAATAACAGTATGTATGTGGTATGTAACCTGTGTTTTACAACCTAACAATTTACTTCATTCACTTAATTGACTGCATAACCACATTATTATATAAACAAAAGCAAAAAGAAAGCTTATTTTCCATTCATGTTCACTTTTTTCCCCATTTTCCACACTGATGCTGTAATCACTGGAAGTGGTTTTGACACATGTTAAAGAATTTCAGGGCCCCTGGTATTGGGGAATATATTAGTAGCTGGTAATTTCTTCTCATATAATTTATTCTTTTCATTAGGATTTTTGTAAATGTATAGTATAGAACTGTAATCCATAGCACTGGTAATGAATTTACCTTTCAGAATGATAAGTATGTATTGGAGTAGAAGGTACACTTGCATTTGTATGTGCAGAACCATTACAACCCATTGTAATGGGTGTGAGGCATAGAAAAAAAAATAGAAGGCTTGTTATGGATGGGTAAGTGCAGTGAGTCTTAACTTGGAGCTATACCTCAGCCATTTTAAAAGGAACCTGGCTTTAAATACCTATTTTTTTATTTTTCATGCAGGCCACTTTTCTACATTCTTTACTATAACAAAGAGTGCAGTAAATATAAAATGAAAGTTATAGGAAAAATTTTAACTCCAACTCCACTGCATAATTCTATATATTATCATTTGGAATAAAGAAAGGCTTCTAATTTACCTACTTAAAGTGCTACTATAATAGGCGTCCAAGGGTGCAGGCGCACCTGGCTTTGGCAGTCCCAAACAGTCCCAGATTGGCTATACTGCTAACATAATCCAAAGGCAGGAATACTAGTGTTGGTGAAACAGAAAAGGAATTTATTTTGGTGAGGCCAACACTTGGAAGATACTAATGTCTCAAAGACTTTCTCCAATGTCCTGAAACTATTTACAGCTTTATATAAGGAAAATGGCGAACAAAAATCCTTGGGTATATGTAGGCAGCTGGTAAAGGTCAGGTTGATTGATCATTGTCATGGGTTTCTGAGCAGTTCTTTTGCTTGAATGGGTAATTTCCATTACCATCACAGTTTTCTTTGGCCTCCAGGTCTTTTGCTTAAGTTGAAAATGAGACTGGAAAGAACTTTGTCAGATTATACAGGGATGCCTGGTTTGCTCAGTTGGTAGAGCTTGTGACTTCTGATCTTGGTGCTGTGATTTCAAACCCTGCATTAGGGATAGAGTTTACTTGAAAAAAATTCTAAAAAAAGAAAGTATAGACTAAGGTCAAAATGGAGGTAGTTAAAGCAATAACTGGATACTCTTTCACTACTATGTTTGGGAAAAGCTGAATTTTATAATATTGTTGAAGATTTCACATTTATTAGTATAACCACCTAATTCTGGGTAAATTTGTGTACAGAGAAAAGCCCAATTAACTTAAATGATGTGGAAGGATTATGGAAGAACCAATAGATAAGGATAATTGGAATCCATATATAATCCTTTTCATTTAAATCCTTAGTTTCAATTTGTTTTCTCTTCAAATCATTTACCGAAACTGTTCATATTTAAGACAACTGGTTTGAATTTAAACTGTTTACCATGTAATTTACATTATATGTTATAGAAATATTTTTGTTATAGAAATATGTTTAGAAATGTTATGTTATAGAAATATTTTTGCTACCCTTCAAGGTACTTCTAACTAGAACAAGAATCCATTTGAGATGACACAGATTAATGGGAGAGAATGAAATTTAATAGCATAGATACAAAGAATCTATATAGCATGGAAATTGTTAAGACAGTGAATCAACAGGACTCTTATTTGAGCTGAAATGAGTGTTAGGCCCAGAGGATACAAAGAACATAAAGACCAGGAGGATAAAGACTATGTGCAGTAATGTGAGTTGTTTGGAAAACAAAGGTTGCTTGTTCTACTTGTGAGAATGTGAGGTTAAGAGCAATCTGGGTTAATAGATTTTTCTTAATATAAGCAGACAATTGAGGGGGAGGTAAAGAACCTCTGAATGGGTTGTGTGGTGGACATTCTGTGATATGCCTCTTTTTTCACTTATGTATGTATAATCTTGGCTTAATGATGGATATGTATGAGAATTAAAGGAACATTAGGCCTTTTCATGTTTAGTAATATGCCATATAGGAGAATGTACATCCTCTCAAAGAATCTCTAATATGGTGGGAGAGTGAAATCTAACATATATGACTGATATAAATTATATAAAGATGTTTAGAATTGTCAAATTGTCCATGTTCTGGGGATTTTGAGGGCCCTGGGGAGTGATGAAAATTTTATAGGAACTCTCTTAAATTTGAAAACTAAGGGAGACCTTTGACTGAATATTAAAGTTCTCAATACTGAAAGTTTCCAGGTAATTTTGTAATGAAATTCTGCTCCAATTAGCTGACTTCTGTAATTTTTCAAGTAGAATAATAAAAGTAATTTTCTAATAACTTAAGCAAGAAAATGCAACAAGCTTGTCTGTCAGTTAAATATGGAGTACTAGACTTGAATGGCTAGAGATTGAATTCCCTTAGGCAGTGTTCATATCTGAAAATCCTTCAAAACAATTTCCACAGCTAGAACCCTGAAACCTTTTCAAAATGCAGGAAAAAATAACTTTCAGTATTGGTAACTTTAATATCCAGGCAAAGGTCTCCTTTAGTTTTTGAATTTAAGAGAGTTCCTTAAAAATTTTTGTTACTCCCCAGGGCCCTCAAAATCTCCAGAACACTGACAATCTGACAGTTCTTCACATCTTTATATAATTCATATCAGTCATATATGTTAGATTTTACCCTATAACATGTAAATGCTGTAACCAAAGCTACAGAATGTACTTTACCTCCTTCTCTTTTGCACACATATGCTTGTACTAGTGTACGCACATATACACACAGAGCTTAAATCAGTCCTCACATATTTATTTCTAGGTAGATACCATTGTTATTACATGAGGCGGTAACTGAGAACTGAGAACTGCATAACTATTGGCCCCCAATTTTAACTAGTATATTGCAATTTATTTTCATGGTATTTAGTAAGTTTGCAGATGCCTTGATCAAGAAGAGAACTAAAGAACAAAAAAATTTCCTTCCACCATTAATGTTCTTAATGGGGAACACCATGTGGTGTAAGAAGTATTTTTGAGAAAAGTTTCTTTAATTCTACGTAGCATTGTAAATAGGGATATTCAGGCTAATTTTGCCTTAGTATTCTATTGTAGAAAGTAATATATTGTGCTGGCTGGAGGCAGGGTTCCTGGAGATAGGCTACCTAGATTTTTAATATGATCTTACCATTTATTATCTGTGTAACCTTGGGTAATTTAATCTCTTTATTTGTAAAATTGAGATAATAGTACTTACCCCATATGTACATATTAAAATAAAAAAGAGTACTTGCATCAAAGTGAGTACTCCTAATTGTTAGCTATTACCATTCTCACCTGACTTTGCATTTCCAAGTAGCAAAATTTCTTAGAATACTGGTTCTAAAATTTTAGTGTGTATCACTATCCCTTTGAGATCATGTTAAAGCACAAATTATTGGTCTCCACACTCAGGCTTAGTGATTCAATAATGCTTAGGCAGGTTGGAAAATTTGTATTTCTAACAAGTTCTCCCACGATGTTGATGCTGCTGGACCATGGACCATACTTTTAGAATCTGGCTTAGAGTACAGTGTTAATAAAATCTAGATCGTAGCTTTGGCCTCCTCGCCATCCCATTTTCTATCTTCTGTAAACAAGAGTCTCTGCTTAGAATTGTCAGAACTCGCAGAGATAGGCATTCACATAGGTAGCTTCATGGTTACCAATTATTGCATCAAGGAAAAAAAGGTAGAATATCAGGGAATTCATGAAAATGTCAATCTTGGCCATCTTCGATTGGTGAAATTATAAATGGTTTGCATTTATATTTTCTGTTTTTAACACTTTTATACTGAAGTACTATTATCTTAATGGATTTTTTTTCAAAACAAAAAGACTACTTCAGAAGTTACTCAATAATGTCAATACCAAGAAAAAAACTGATAGATTTTATTTATCTTCTACTAGTAAAACTTCATAGAATGTCACTCCAATTAGAGTCCTTCACCCTGAAGCACCCATTTCTTGTGTCTTTTTCTCACCTTGAAGTCAACTCTTGAAAAGCTTATTGTAACACATGCATAATTACAATATAGAGAACAACTCTCAAGTTGTAGACTATTTCAATGATTCATTGAATTCATTTTCTTACTTTCTTTATTTTGAAAAGATGTTATCCCCAAAAAAAAAATCAGTCGTAAGTCTATTATTTAGAGAGTCTTCTTTTTTTTTTAATTGTGAATATTCTGGGCTTGTATCTAGCAATAAACAGTGGGCTACTAATAAAACAATGGACGTTTATATTTCATGAAATAGTTCTTGATAAACTAACCTATAAGGCAGTGCTAAATTTTAACGTATGAAGCAGATGGCATAGGCTTTCCTACTGCTAGCCTTTGTTTCTCTAAAATATTCCTGGGAATTCATAAGAGAACATTTACTACAAAACTTAGCATTTGATTGAGTGTAGATATTTAAAGCTGTAGAAGCCCAGTGTATTTAGTCAACTTATTTAGAAAACATATACAAATATAAAGCTTTTGAATTAATTGATATGTATCAGACATTGAACTAGGCACTTTATATCCATTAATTCCTCATTTAATTTTCACAACAGCTCTCAAGAGTAGGTACTATTATTATCTATCTTCTTATGTTGGAGAAATTGAGACCTAAATTCAAGTTTTATTTAATCCCAGATGATGTTTAAGTGCTACTATCAATAACTTTCTTGTTTAAGTGGAAATAACAACCTGAAGAGAGATTTTGTATATCCTACTAGAAAGAACATGGAATCAGCCTGACTGGGCTCCACACCATGCCTTTGCTAATTATATCTAGTGTGTCTCTCTTTGAAAGTTACATTATCTACCCTAGCTTCCTTATCTATATCTAAGCTTTGTTTTTTTATTGGGAATAATATAGTCACTCTGCAGCATAATGATATAATTTATTCAATATCTATTGTGTGCTTAGCTCTGTATTAGGTAATTGTAGTTATTTTGGCCATGATTTTTACATATTCATTGGAGATTTCCTTGCTATATAAACTCTTTCATCTTCATGGACAAAATAACTGGCAGAAACAGTAAATACACAAAGGGTTCAGGGAGTTGGCATTTGAAGCCCTAGCCATATCATTTTGCATTTTTTTTGACCATAGGCAAACTACTCAGTGCCTCTATTTACTTATCTGTAAAAAGAATGAATACTAATATATTTCCTAAATCATTTAGTTTTTATGAATATTAAACTTAATACTTAATATATGTAAAATTCCTACTTTTAGGACTGGCAATTATTGCATATTTGCCAAAATAATGCTAGCATGACTATATTAATATTGGGTATAATAAATTTTAGTTAAAAGAAATTACTAAATATTTAAAAAGGGAATGAATAGATAGAAAGGGTAAGGTCCTTAGGGAGATTGAGCCACTCCAAACTTGATTTCACCTAATAATATAAATTTGCTATAAAATTTTTTTAAATGGAAGGAAGTAGAAAAATTCACCAAATATAGGGTGATTTTAACATTATCCTGACAGTGTTTCATATTTCAAAGAGATTTTAAAAATAGTAAAATTATAGGTTTTCTATATTCCTGCATTTATTTTATATCAAAATAAAGAAGCTTAATATAACTGACCAATTTTTGTGTGTGTGATTATTAAATAGACTGTATATATTAACTATGGAAAATTCATTATTTTTAAGGCTGCATGGAACATATTTGAGAATTTACCATATTTTATCATAAAGCAAGTTAGTTCAAATTTCAAAGTATTATAAAGACCACATTTTTGACCAAAACACAAAAAAAATAGAAATCAATAACTGATAAATTTGTAAAAATATATATCTAGAAAGTGACAGGGAAACATAAATAATTCATGGTCAACAAAGAAAGTACAATGGAATTTATAAATATTTTAACTGAAGACCATGAATTACTATATATCAGATTTATGAAATGCAACTAAACTGGTATTTAGTGTAGTTATAGTATGAAATGTTTATTTTACTAAATAAAAAGGTCTGAACAGTAGTGAGTCAAGCATATAAAGCCAGAATTTTTTATTTTTTGTTTTTTTTATTCTTTATAAATTTATTTTTTATTGGCGTTCATTTTGCCAACATATAGAATAACACTCAGTGCTCATCCCATCAAGTGCCCCCCTCAGTGCCCATCACCCAGTCACCCCAACCCCCCGCCCACCTCCCCTTCCACCACCTCTAGTTCGTTTCCCAGAGTTAGGAGTCTCTCATGTTCTGTCTCCCTTTCAAAGCCAGAATTTTTTTAAAAAGTAATGTTAAAAAAACCTATTACAAGAGAAGAAAGTAAAAAAAAAAAAATAGACAAATGTAATAGATAAGATGAAAATATCCATATAGAAATTATAAAAACACGGGCAAACATTCATCAAAATTAATTTAAAAAGCCCAGAGAAGACAGTCATTAAGAATGATAACTAGATCATAAATCCAAATGTAGGAAAGAATGTAAAAATTATGGGAACATTATGGGAAACAATATACCTTATACATTGAAAGACATAGACCAAATGGACAAATTCCTAGGAAAATATAAATCACCAAACTGATTTTAGAAGTAGACAGTTTTAAGAGTTCTATAGATATTAATGAATTTGAATCAGTAAACTGTGATATTATATTGTCTCCTCATCACGAATGAAGAAAGAGCAAGTGTGGGGAGATGATACTCTGAAGATACGATATATGAATTTTAGATTTAAAGGGTTGATAAGTTCTAGTTATGACAAGTATCAGGATGTGACGGAGTTGTGGAGATAACATACAAGAGGATTCCTCAGATGAAGAGTTCAATGGTACAACGATTTGGTTTGGCCATCCATAGAATTGTTGGAGTTGCCCAAAATGATAGGAGTACTTGTGCTAGAAGAAGAGGTTATTTATCTAGATGCAACAAATCTTTTAAGAATGAAAGAAAAGATGGTCAGTCAGATGCCTTGTGTCTTGAAAGAACCAGTGTTTTTACATAAAGGTACAGGGGTACTGGATTGAAAGTTACATTGAAGATTAAGATACATGTCATTTTATTTACAAAATCTTATTGTATAGAGTAGTTGTAAGCAAATTAACGAGAAACATTATCCTTAGAGTGTTGCTAGGGAAACAAGACTCAGTTTAAGACACTGACAGCATCACTGAAGAATGGGAACCTTGAATTTAAATTTTAATCAATAATTAAATCTGTGTAAGTATAGCAGCAGTTTGCCCTGAAAAGAAGTGGTTTGGGGTCAGATGGGAGAAAGAGCATTCAATTGGGAATTTAGTTTTAGAGAGCAAAGAAATAAAACACTTTCCCCCCTCCCATATTCTGGCTATCATGTGATCGTTAGGTGATAAGGAAGGCTGGGAAAAATACTTTTATAACTACATTACTCCTCTCTTTTCCCTTCTACTAGTCTAGAATGTTATGAGGTCAATTCTTTTCTTATTGATTAAGTGTTCAGAAAATACCTTTGAACTTAAGATTTGGGATGGAGGCCAAAAAAGGTGAAGTTAAGACCTTTGCTTTGTGGATAACTGCACTTGTTCTCAACTAGTTGTAAAGGCTTCTTCTTCATTTCAAAGGAGCAAGGATTCTTGTCATTTACCTCTTCCAGGGCAGTAATCCAAATTTGTATGGGTACAAATTTTTTCTCGATTTTTTCGTTCGTCTGTTTGAGAGAAGCCAAATCAGCAATATCCTGATGTCTGTTCCAAAAAAGAGTTTATTTTCTTTCTCTCTTTATGATAATGGATATTTTTAGCTCTAGAATAACAAGAAAGTGCTACCCACTTGTTTTTCTCTTAATGCTAGAGATATGTGAGATATGCACATACCTGTATTAGGCTAATTTGCGAGAAATGTACTGCATTTGTAGGAGTTGATAGCAGAAGAGTTTTATCTTTGAATAGTTATTCCCCTTACTTTTTACTTTCCCCAAAGAAAGTGAGTTGGAGTTAAAGTTATTTGAATTATGGCAGCTTTAAAAAAATATATTGCTAGGAGAGTGACATGCCAAAATAGCTGAACATTAATATCATGCCATCTGACATCAATCTAATGATATATTTCTTAGAGAATGAATTTGCCAATTGAATAAAACTTGAAAAAACATTTTCACGTGTCAGGCTAACAATGAGCAGGTGTTATAAATGTCCCATATTATGGGGAAGCCTTACACAGTAAAGTCAAATGACTGAATATCAACTTAGTTCATTATCAAGTGGATAGGAAAATTTATTATCTCTCATGGGGCTTTCACTCTTCCATACCAGTGCCAAAAAATCATAAGAAGGAAAATATGTGAAGCGCTGAATTTACATGACATTTTCCTAATTTTCATGACACTTTGGAGAAACGTTTTGTTAAATACAAATACCTATCTTCGGGCCTATTTTTAGTGACAAAAAAGGGTATTCCATGGTACAAGAGCAATGTGGGCATCAGTTTCATGAAACAAGACAATTAATAATGGTATAAATTAGAAAGAAGAGTAGAACTCAAAAACAAACAGGTAAGTTTTCCCTAGTAGATCCTGTTAGGAAACTACATGCAAAAAGAAAACAAACCCAAGTGGATATATAATTTGTTTTTAAACTATTTATAATTGTGGGGTGGGTGTTATCTGTCGGTTTGTCGCTATTTCAGTTTTCAGGTTAGTTGTAATTTTTTTTTACATCCCTCTAAGGACTTTAATTTTTAAATGAGCTCATACTGGCATAAAACAACAGTGATAAAGAGTTATTAAAGAAAGTGCTTTCAAAGGCTTTCAAACCGTATTTCCTTTTCTTTTCAGGTTTTAGTGAATTTTTTTCAAGAGCCATCCTTTGTGAAGATGAAAACAGCAGCCGAGAATATTATTCAACTTCCTAAAATTGCAATATCATACTGCATCTATTTACTGTCTTAACTATTTTGTGGCCCACAATAAACGAGGCTTGATTTGGACCACGTGGTCAGATGTTACATTTCTCATTGGAGAATTTCCACAGTCCTGGTGGTCAAAGAAGCACATGTAGTACAAGTAAGTATTGATGATTGGTCATTTATGGATTTGTATTGTCTTTGTCGGGTTAGAGTTGCTTGAGTAGTCTTTTTCTATTGTCAGAAAAGTTACATATCAAAATTTATACTCAAAACCATTTTTAAGTGTTTAAATAATATTCAATATATTTACATTGTTATGAAACAGATCTCCAGATATTTTTGTGTTGAAAATCTGAAACTCTAGGTATATTAAGTATACCTAAATAGGTATATTTATTGTTTGTCACCTCTAGTGTTTGGCAACCAGTATTCAATATGTTTTTGTGAATTTGAGTACTGTAGGTAGCTCATATACGTGGAATCATACAGTATTTGTGGTTTTGTGACTGGCTTGATTCACTTAGTACAGTGTCGTCATGTTCATACAACTTGTAGCATGTAGCAGGATTTACTTCCTTTTCAAGATTTCATTATATGCCTATATCACTTTTTCTTTAATTCATTTTTTAAAAAGATTTTATTTATTTATTCATGAGAGACACACGGAGAGAGGCAGAGAGGTAGGCAGAGGGAGAAGCAGGCTTCTCGCAGGGAACCCGATGTGGGACTCAATCCCAGGACCCCGGAATCATTCCCTGAGGTGAACCCAGCGCTCAACCACTGATTCACCCAGGCATCCCATGTGTAATTCCTTTTTTCTTTCTTTCTTTCTTTCTTTCTTTCTTTCTTTCTTTCTTTCTTTCTTTCTTTCTTTCTTTCTTTCTTTCTTCTTTCTTTCTTTCTTTCTTCTTTCTTTCTTTCTTTCTTTCTTTCTTTCTTTCTCTTTCTTTCTTTCGTTCTTTTTCTTTCTTTCTTTTTTTTTCTTTCTCTCTCTCTTTTCTTTCTTTCTTTCTTTCTTTCTTTCTTTCTTTCTTTCTTTCTTTCTTTCTTTCTTTCTTCCTTTCTTTCTTTCTCTTTCTTTCTTCTTTCCAGTGAGAGAGAGAGAGAGAGAGGGAGAGAGAGAGAGTGAGAGATAGTGCAGTGAGAAGGGGCAGAGGGAGAGAGAACCTGAGCACAGAGACTGATGCGGGACTCAATTTCACAACCCTGAGATCAGACCTGAGCTGAAATCGAAAATTGGACACTCAACCAACTGTGCCACTCAGATGTCTCTTTAGTTCATCTTTCGATGCTTAATTAATTAATTAATTAATTTTTGATGCATATTTTATTTGCTTCCACCTATTGGTTATTAGAATTGCTACTGGAGTTGCTATGAACATGAGTATGCAAGCATCTATTAGAGACCATACTTATAATACTTTTTGGTACTATCCAGAAGTGGAATTGTTTCTTTCTTTGGGTTATCATTTACATGGAATAACTTTTTCCATCCTTTCCCTTTCATTCTTTGTGTGTTCTAAGTTCTAAAATGTATCTTGTATAAACAGCATTTAGTTGGATCCTGGATTTTCTTTCTTAATCGTTTACATAATGTGTCTTTGGACTGATTTGGGAATTTAATCAACCTATATTTAAAATAATTTGATAGGGGAAGACATTAGTTTTGCCATTTTGTTAAGTGTTTTTGTATATCTTACATCTCTTTTGTCCTTATTGCATGTCTTCTTGACTTCGTTTGTGACTCATTGGCTATGTTGTGATATGCTATGATTCACTGCTTGTCTCCTTTTTAGTATATTCTATAGATATTTCTTTTCATTTTATTTCATTTCATTTGTGGTTCCCCTTGCAATTACATAAAACATCTTAAAATGTATCATACTATTATAAACTGATAATTACTTACATTCCATCAATATACAAAAACTGTAGTCCTTTAAATTTCAACTTCTTCCATAATATGGTACTGATTTCACAAATTACATCTTTATATATTGCTTACTCATTGACATAGATTTATAGGGTTCTTTTTTTTCTTTTTTCTCATTTAAATTTATTAACTAGGGGCACCTGGGCAGCTCAGTGGTTGAGTGTCTCTGCCTTTGGCTCGGGTTATGATCCCGGGGTCCTGGGATCAAGTCCCCCAGTGGACTCCCCACAGGTAGCTTGCTTCTCCCTCTCCTATGTCTCTGCCTTTCTGTCTGTGTCTCTCATGAATAAATGAAATCTTAAAAAAAAATCATTACCCAAAGTTGGTATAGTACAGATTGTTTCATTTGTCTATGTCTTTTACTTTACTGGATATTTATTTTTGTAAAGCTTGTTTTTTCTTTTTTCAATTTATTTTATTTTATTTTTTTAAATAAAGATTTTATTTATTTATTCATGAGAGACATAGAGAGAGGCACAGATATAGGCAGAGGGAGAAGCAGGCTCTATGCAGGGAGCTCGATTTGGGACTCGATCCTGGGACTCGATCCTGGCACTCCAGGATCAGGCCCTGAGTGGAAAGCTCTTAACTGCTGAGCCACCCAGCCCTCTGAAGCTTGTTTTTTTTTTTTTTTTTCTATATACCTTTCTTTTTGCTTTAACATTAAGGGCTCCTTATAGTTTTGTTTTGTAGAGAAGGTCTAGTGGTACTGAATTCCCTAATCTGTTTATTGCAAATAGTCTTAGTTTCTACTTTTTTAAAACATTAATTTCATGTCCAATGTGGGGATTGAACTCACAACCCCGAGTTCAAGAGTTGCATGCTCTATTGACTGAGCCAGCCAGGCACCCCTCTCCTGTATTTTTCTTTTTCTTTCTTTTTTTTTTAAATTTATTTAAAATTTATTTATAAAAAAATATCATGAGATACATAGAGGGAGAGAGAGGCAGAGACAGACGCAGAGGGAGAAGCAGGCTCCATGCAGGGAGCCCGACGTGGGACTCGATCCCGGGACTCCAGGATCACGCCCTGGGCCGAAGGCAGGCGCCAAACTGCTGAGCCACCCAGGGATCCCCCTTCTCCTGTATTTTTCAAGTAAAATTTTGCCTTATATGATATTCTTGGTTGACATTTTTTGTTGTTGTTGTTCAGAACTTTGAATATATTATCCCACTCCCTTCTGGCCTACAATATTTCTTCTCAGGAACCTGCTGATATTCTTCTGGAAATTTTCTTTTATGTGACAATTTACTTTTTCCTTGCTTCTTTCAAGATTCTCTCTGTCTTTAACTATAGTCATTTTTATTATAATGTGTTTCCTTATAGTTCCTTTTGCATTTATCCCAGTTGGATTCCTCTGTGCTTCTCGAAACTGTATATTCATTTCTTTCCACGGATTGGGGAAGTTTTGGTTATAATTTCTTTAAATACGTTCGCTTTTCATTTCTTTCTCATTTTCCTGGAATGCCCATATTTCACATACTGGTCTTCTTGAGAGCACTCGGCACTTTTCTTAATTACTTTTTTTCTTTTTTTGACTTGTTGACTTCTTTTGTTTTGACTTGATGATTTTATCTATCTTCAAATGGACAGTATATTTATTTATTTATTTATTTTGTTTTTTGCTTGATAAATTCTCTGTGGTGAATCCTTGTAATGAATTTTTTGTCCATTTATTTTTCAACTTCATAATTTATGTTTGGTTTTCTTTTTATTGTTTGTTTCTGTTGATATCTTCATTTTGTTCATGTATAATATTCCTGATTTCAGTAGTTGTATATCTGTGTTCCCCTTTAGTTTATTGAGCATCATTAGTATAGTTACTTTAAATTTTTTGTCATTTAGTTTATAGGTCTGTTTAGCTTTAGATCTTCTGGTTTATGGCATTTTATTTTGTTCCTTTGTTTGGACCATGTTTCCCTGTTTCTTTCATGCCTTTAAATTTTTTCACGATTTGGTCATTTGAAGAAATAACCACCTCTCCCAGTCTTTTTGTATTGGCTTTGTGTTCAAGGAGACCATGAGTCAGCCTCGCTGATGGTTCCAGTTCCTCTCGTTCCTTTTCTGATCTCTTGTTCCACTTTGTATCTGATTGCAAATCTTCAGCTCTAATGTGTTACTCATCTGGTTTTAGCTGTTTCTGTATTCTGTCTCTAATCCCATTAGTACTCCAAGTCCTATGAGACATAAATAAATCCTTTTAGCATCCTCTACACAAGACAGAATGTTATCACACTGTCTTCTCTTGTGTCCATCCCAAGGTAAGGGGTCCAGAATGGGCCATTTCTTCCTGGTTGCTTTGCACTATGCCATGCAAGGGGTGTGACGGTAATGGTTGTGCCAAACACCATGGATTTTGCTACCTCTTTTTCTGTAATTCCCTCTTCATTTTTACAATTCTCTGAGTGCTGTATCTTCTCAGCTGGTCTCTAGCATTTTCCCAGGGTTATTCTGATTTGTATTATGTTGTTGGCGTGGTGTCTCCTTGAGTAAAGCACCTGTAGCTTCCTGTTCTGCCGTCTTGCTGACCTAACTCTGCTTCAGTATTCTGAATTATTCTGAATTCCACTGATATTGTTTGTTTTCATAAGGTGATCATAGGCATACAGTTGAAACCAACTCCATACTGAAACAGAGACAAGAAGGATAAAAGTGTTATATGTTAACTGTGAGTTCTGGGAGTGGGGTTAAGCTAATACATGTCTGGCCTAATAAGAATTAAATCTCCAACATTTGTGCCAGATAATTATTTAATTCCAAGTGTATTCTTATGTGTGAATAGAGCAGTTTGGCACTTAAGAAAACATGTCAGATTATATCAATAATTCTGTTTTCACTCATGAGATTCAGGTTATTAATAAGATGAATTCTTGTAGCTCATTTCCCCCAGAATTTGATTCTACTCTCTGAATCTTAGCCCTAACTAGATACCAAGCCAGCCCCTCATAGGATTTCACCAGAGAACTTCCAATATGTGGGAGCTATTATAATTTTTCCTCTGGGGCAACAGGATAAAAAGCTATTCTTACAGCTGATGTCAGCAGTTGTTGAAGGATTACTTTTGTATTTTGCAATGGAATATCAGTGAATATCAGCACTAACTGTATTTTCACCCTGCCATTAAATCAGTGTTTGAGCCAATCCTGAATTTAATAATAAGAGGAAGAAAATATCCTTGTTAATGACTGGCAACAGCCAGTCCCTTTGGGCTCAAATTTGCACTTTTCTGTGTACTGGCTGTGTGACTTAATAAAATTCACATAAACTTTCTGTTCCATCTATGAAACGGGACTAATAATAATTCTACCTCATATGGTTGTTACAGGAATTCAATGAGTTACTAACATGTAAAGCACTTAAAAAGTGTCTGGCATATAATAGGTATGCACTTCCTATGACCAATAGTGTTCCTTTTCAAAGGAAGAATACTTTAGCACTTCCATCCTGAGATCCTGGGGTCAGCTCTTCTTCTTTTGGTATTCCTGGTTTAAGAGTCTCTTATATTATTGGTTGAAATATGCAAACAACCTAATTTCAGCTTCCAGCTACATTATCTACCAAATCATGCTGAAAACAGAAAGCTTCTGTTATGAGTTCAATGAGTGATAAGGAATCATTTGGCCTGGACAAAATGATACTACTTTCTTTTATATCATTTTCCATTTTATTGGTACAGAATAATATCCATGAATAATCCTAGGCTAAGGGGCTATCTCCTTCCATTACTAGGTATGTCACTCTGAGTAAGCAACTACCCTGAGTTGCAGTCATCTCACTGTTAAAGTAACATGAAACCATCCCTGGCTAGTAGTAGGATCTACTTAAATATGCAGTAAGTTCATAGAAAATGATAAATATTATAGGAAAAGATGCCTTTAGTCCATCCTTAATTTTATCCATATCACACATGTACTCCACCTAAACCCTACCTCTATCATGGATGGTACTTTTTCTTCCTTCATATCGTTTTCCCAGAAAATATTTCTCTGAACACTGAACTGAAATCATATCCTTTATGGTATTGTCTTGCTTATTGATTTTATATTGCTTATCACAATCTGTAATTATCGTTATTTATATGCACACTTAATATCTGTATTAATATCTGTATTAGCATGATGCTTTGTTCTCTGTGACCATTATGCATTATTAGATAGTGTCCTAGCATTTAATGGGCTTCTGAGGGGTAGTGGGGAGAGAGATTTAATTTTCTATTTTCTACTTCTCTGTGATGGCTACGGGCTACACCAGTGTGCCCATTAACATGCCTCTTCTGCTCTCTCCTTTTGAAAATATTTTCTTCCACAAGAAGTCTTCCTTTCTCCTCAGATTCAACAGTGTCACTGGTAGAGGAAGAATAAGATAATGGTTTTGAGTGTAGGAAGTTGGATGACATTATTCTGATTTTTCTGTCTGATTTACCACTTCTGGTGTTGTGTGATGTGAATACTGAAGCATTGGTCATCCTTCCTGTGGACTTGCAATTCTCTAGAAATAATGTAAGTGTTTTGACTAGTTATCCTAGCTGCAACAGGGAAATTAAGCAGTGCATCTTTTTTTCAGGTTGTTTAATAGAATCTGTAGTACTCTGAAAACAAAACATTGACAGTTTAAACGAGCATTTGTTCAGAATAGGAACACAGATAGTGAATATATATCCTTTGAGGAAGCAACTGAATTTATTTGTCTTGAGACTTTTTGTACCTTAGGTTTGTGAATTGATGAATTCCACATTCTCACCCTCTCTCTCATTGTCTATCAAATTTCTAAAAGATGTCTGATGTCTTCCATTTTTTTTTAATGTATGGCTTGATTCAGGAGAAATTTCCCCATATTTTTCAGATATATCTCTTTTGTTAAAACCCAGGGGCAGTGAGAGACATCACTTATCTTTGTGGAAATTGCATAGAAAGTGGGAATATATATTGATTTACAATTCTGAAAGCTCAAGTTTGACTCAGCAACCCCCCACATACTATAGCAAATTTCAGCCTTCCGATGCTATCCAACTACCTTGATGCTTTTTCTTCTGCTGCTGCTTTTCTAGCCATTGGTGTCTGTGGGTATCTAGATACCCCATACTATATCTCCAGGAGTTCAGTCATTAAAGCAAGACTATTCTTCCTCTGGGAGTTTGCAGCCTTCATAAATTAAACAGGCCCAATTTGCTGCAGATCCATCTTTTAGCTAATAGGTTCCTCCATGATTCCTGTGAAATATATTGCTCCAGCTAGTTCTTGCTTAAGCAGCTTCTCTAGAGCCCCTAGAGGTCTCTTATACAAATTCTGTCAATGGCAAATGAGGAATTTGAGTTGTTTCTTTCTTTTGGTTTTTGTGAAATCATAATATAGAGAATGTTGGCTAAAGTATTAATTTTCCCTGAAACTGCTAGTCTCACCTTGAAATGAGATTATTTCACTAGGGGAATCAGTTTCAGATGCTTTTCTAATTATGTGTTCTGTGGTTATCTGGTATAATTGATAGGAAGAATTATCTTATTTGTGTCTACTTCTGCTCATTGTATTATACTGTTTCTGAGTTATTTGAAAGAAGAGGGGAAGGGACAACAATTGGGAAAAAATTTGTTATGCGTCTAAATGGATTATAAATATATAAATCAAGAAGGCTAAAGTTTGGGGATTGTGTGCATTAATCCAGTAGAGCCATGACCTATGCACAAGAAAATAACTCAAATGGACATTAAGAACAATAGGTATTGTAAGCGAAGATAAATAGTTATAAGAGTAAACTTCTATAACTCCAGAACACTTTACTGTTAATTCAATTTCACCTATCAGAAATACTGCTAAGACGCTTCAGCCTAATAATTAAGTAAATAGGCTTTGAAGCAAGGCAGGCTTAAATGTGAGGCCTTGTTCTGCTTTATTACCTATGTGACCTTGGTATGTGTGTGTACTTTATCTATGAAATAAACATATTAATAGACATACTGTTCCACATAGTTGTTGTGAGGTAAACATAATAATGCATGTATAGTGTTTGGCACAGCTTCCTGGCACATATTGTGTATTTTCAAAAGATAGCTGTTATTATTACTATCCTTTTAAGTAAGCTAAACACATAGGACTAACTTGTTTGTTTTTCCTCACAGAAGAAGTAGTTAAAAGTGGTCCCATCATTCACCTACCTAGCAATTTTGGGCAAATTAGTGACAATCTCTCAATATAAGTTTCCTTAAGTATCAAATGGGCATTAAGATAGGACCTGCTACATAAATTTTTAAGGTTTAAATGAACTAATGTAGTTAAGCCTTAGCTACAAGTCTGGTGGTCGTTTTTATACTTAATTGACCCCCAGAAATGAATAGCCTATAATTTAAAAATAGACATTTATTCTATTCTCAGAAATTTATTAAATATATACTAAGTAAGAGACACTATTCTTAGGAGTATTGATACACCAACACATTAGGCAGAGGAATATCACTACCTTTTTTTGTGGCCTCTTTCTCTTGCAGACTTATAAATATAAAAAATACATACCTTACTGTATGTTAGTAAGTGATAAGTCATATGGAAAATAATGAATATGAAACGAGATCAGGAGTGTTTGATGTGGTGAGGAATAGAGATTATAATAGTAATGAGTAAATCCAAGTAGGTCTATTTGAAAAGGTGTCATTTGTCCAAAACTGTAAAAGAGATGATGAAGGGATCCATCTGGCTATCCGAAGAAAGTATGTTTCTGATGGAGGGAATATCCAGGAAAACTCTGAGACAATAGTGTACCTGGTTTGTTAAACAAATACTAAAATTTTCAATGTGCCTAAAGTGGAATAAACAAGGAAAACTGATGTAGGAGACGCTGTCAAAGAGGTTCATGAATGCAGAACATATAGGGCCTCATTCATCACAGTAAGAAATTTGGATTTTAGTCAGAAAGATCAGAAACCGTTGGAGGTATTGGAGCAAAGAAGTGATGTGAGCTGACTTATCATTTAAATGGACCACAATGGCTGCCGTATTTAGAGTAGACCATGTCAGGGATGATGAAGATGAAAGTAATGTAATCAGTTAGGAGCTAGTAAGTAAGTAATCTAAGAGAAATTGTGGTTACTCATACTAGAGTGGTACAAGTGGAAGTGGTGAGACCTGGTGAAATTCTTATGGTTTGACATAGAATTGGCAAGATTTGCAGACTGATTGGTGGTGGGGTATGAAAGAAAGAGGAACCAGGAATAGTGGTGAGGTTTTTGGCTTGAATGGAGTTACCATAAACTGACTGTGGCAGATAGATTCTAAGATAACTGCAAGTAGTTTTGGGACTACTGGTATTCACTCCTTTGTGTGGTCGCTTCTTGAGCATGTGAATCACCGATAACTTGCTTCTAGCCAAGAGAATATGTCAGAAATGATGGGATGTCACTCTCATGATTACAGTATTTAAGATGGTCATTTTCATACTGTTTGCAAACTCGTTGCTGCCTTTCATTAAACAATCAGATATCTTAGAGATGTCCATGTGCAAAGAACTAAGGATTGCTTCAAGTAGATAGTCAAGAAGTATCTGAATCCTTTAAACAAACACGAGTGCTTGGGAGTGCATCCTTCTCTCTCAAGCTTTTTAATGACATCCTAGATATGCCTAATGTCTTTATTGCAGCCACCTTAAAGACTCTGGAAATCAGAAGATGCAGTTAAGCTATGTTCTGACCTCAAGACACTGTGAGTTAATAAATGTGTGTTATGTTAAGTTACTAAGTTTATGTACATTTTTATGGATCAATATATAACTAATACAATGAGAAAGGAAAGTCTGCTATTGATGTAGGTTTGTGGAAGTGAAGATCAAGAATTGCATTTTGAAAGTTTTGGTTTTAAAATGTCTGTTAAACAGTGAGGTAGAAGTGTTGCATATCTAAGTCTGGGATTCAAAGGAGAAATCTCAAAAAGGGACACGAATTTGAGAATCAAGAATATTTAGTTAGGATTTGAAAACATGAAAGTAGATGTGATCTAGAAGTGATTGTAGAGAAAGACAAAGTTCAGAGATTGAACTCTCCTACACTGCAATGGTAATAAGATGGAGAGAAGAAGAAGAACTAGAAAGAATTGATTAGGAATGGTCGTTGAAGTAGGAGGAAAAACAAGATAGTATGGTACCCTGGAAACCAATTAAAAAAAAAAGATTTTATTTATTTATTTGACAGAGAACACAAGCAGGGTGAGCGTTGGGCAGAGGGTGATGGAGAAGCAGGCTCTTCGCAGAGCAGGGAGTCCTATATGGGGCCCCATCCAAGGACCCTTAGATCATGACCTGAGCCGAAGGCAGATGCTTAACCAACTGAACCACCCAGGCGCCCCATATATAGGCATAGTTTACATGAACAATTTGGAGTTAACTGAAATACTATGAACTCACAGGAACCATTGGTCCACAATCAGAGGAAATTTTTTAAATTATTCTTCTATTTTCAAGAACTTCCTAGGTTTACTTATTCTTATTTGTTCTTTGGCTCTCACCATGCTCCATCTTCAGAATCCTTGGGGGCCAGTCTCCATAAATGTTGCCATCTGTGCAATCCATTCTGCTTGGCACAATTTTCCATAGCTTTTTTTTTTTAAAGATTTTTTATTTTATTTATTCATAGAGACAGAGAGAGAGAGAGAGAGAGAGTGAGGCAGAGACACAGGCAGAGGGAGAAGCAGGCACCACACAGAAAGCCCGATGTGGGACTCGATCCCCGGTCTCCAGGATCATGCCCTGGGCTGCAGGCGGCGCTAAACCGCTGCGCCACCGGGGCTGCCCAATTTTCCATAGCTTTATTGAGATATAATCCATATACCAGAAGTGTCACTTTTGAAAAACATACAAATTCAATCGATTTTAGTGGACTCACAAGTTTGTCAACCATCATTAGCCTTGAAATTAGAATATTTTTACCACTCAATCAACAAAACCCCACCTATGCTACCAGCTACTAATCTACTTTCTGTCGGTATAGATTTGATTATTTGGACTTGTGATATAAAGAGAATCATACAATTTGTCTCCTTTTGCATCCTGGTGTTCATGCACAGCAGTGTATGTATCAGTACTTCATTCCTCTTTATCTCTTTTTTTTTGCTTCAATCGTATTCTATTGAATGGCTACATGGTATTTTGTTTATTCATTCATCAGTTGGTGGACATTTGGACGAATACATTTTTTTTGCTATTATGAATAATGCTGCTTTGAATATCTATGTACAAATTTTTAGGTATATACATAAAGTTATTTACAATTTAGTTATTTAAAATTTTTTATTTGTTTTTTTAAGAGAGAGTGGGCAGAAATGTGATTGGGGGAGGGGCAGAGGGAGAGAGAGTCCCTAGCAGGCTCCACACACATTGAGGAGCCCAGTGTGGGGCTTGATTTCACTACCCCGAGATTATGACCTGCATCAAAGTCAAGAGTCTGATGCTTAAGCGACTGAGACACCCGGGCACTCCTGAATACATGTTTTTAAAATCTATTGATTTTAAAGTGGAAATTGTTTGGTCATATGGTAGTGCTGTGCTTAACTTTTGGAGAAACTGCCAATTTTTTTTTAAAACTGTACCATTTTACATTGTACCAGCTACAAATGAGGACTTCAAAGATCTCTTTTTTTGGTTATAAGCTTTGTAGTAGGTGTAAAGTGTTATTTATTAGTTTTTATTTGCATTACCCTAATTACTAATGATGTTGAGTCTCTTATTCATGTGTTTATTGGCTATTTGTATGTCTTCTTTGGAGCAACGTTTTTTTCAGGTACTTTGCCTGTTGTGGCAAAATTCAGAAAAGTTAAATTTACCATTTCAATCATTTTAAAGTGTACAAAGCAGATATATTTAATAAATTCATCATGTTGTGCAGCAATCACCACTATCCTGTTCCAAAACATTTTTATCACTCCAACGGAAACCTTATACCCATTAAAAGCTAATTCTCAAACCATATCTGGGGGCATCACAATGCCAGATTTCAGGTTCTACTACAAAGCTGTGGTCATCAAGACAGTGTGGTACTGGCACAAAAACAGATACATAGATCAGTGGAACAGAATAGAGAATCCAGAAGTGGACCCTGAACTTTATGGGCAACTAATATTCGATAAAGGAGGAAAGACTATCCATTGGAAGAAAGACAGTCTCTTCAATAAATGGTGCTGGGAAAATTGGACATCCACATGCAGAAGAATGAAACTAGACCACTCTCTTTCACCATACACAAAGATAAACTCAAAATGGATGAAAGATCTAAATGTGAGACAAGATTCCATCAAAATCTTAGAGAAGAACACAGGCAACACCCTTTTTGAACTCGGCCATAGTAACTTCTTGCAAGATACATCCACGAAGACAAAAGAAACAAAAGCAAAAATGAACTATTGGGACTTAATCAAGATAAGAAGCTTTTGCACAGCAAAGGATACAGTCAACAAAACTCAAAGACAACCTACAGAATGGGAGAAGATATTTGCAAATGACATATCAGATAAAGGGCTAGTTTCCAAGATCTATAAAGAACTTATTAAACTCAACAGCAAAGAAACAAACAATCCAATCATGAAATGGGCAAAAGACATGAACAGAAATCTCACAGAGGAAGACATAGACATGGCCAACATGCATATGAGAAAATGTTCTGCATCACTTGCCATCAGGGAAATACAAATCAAAACTACAATGAGATACCACCTCACACCAGTGAGAATGGGGAAAATTAACAAGGCAGGAAACAACAAATGTTGGAGAGGATGCGGAGAAAAGGGAACCCTCTTACACTGTTGGTGGGAATGTGAACTGGTGCAGCCACTCTGGAAAACTGTGTGGAGGTTCCTCAAACAGTTAAAAATATACCTGCCCTACGACCCAGCAATTGCACTGTTGGGGATTTACCCCAAAGATACAGATGCAATGAAACGCCGGGACACCTGCACCCCGATGTTTCTAGCAGCAATGGCCACGATAGCCAAACTGTGGAAGGAGCCTCGGTGTCCAACGAAAGATGAATGGATAAAGAAGATGTGGTTTATGTATACAATGGAATATTACTCAGCTATTAGAAATGACAAATACCCACCATTTGCTTCAACGTGGATGGAACTGGAGGGTATTATGCTGAGTGAAGTAAGTCAGTCGGAGAAGGACAAACATTATATGTTCTCATTCATTTGGGGAATATAAATAATAGTGAAAGGGAATATAAGGGAAGGGAGAAGAAATGTGTGGGAAATATCAGAAAGGGAGACAGAACGTAAAGACTGCTAACTCTGGGAAACGAACTAGGGGTGGTAGAAGGGGAGGAGGGCGGGGGGTGGGAGTGAATGGGTGACGGGCACTGGGTGTTATTCTGTATGTTAGTAAATTGAACACCAATAAAAAATAAATTAAAAAAAAAAAAAAAAGAAATTGAGGAAAAAAAAAAAAAAAAAAAGCTAATTCTCCATCTCATCTCCACATAGCCCACAGCAATTAGTAAGTAATCTACTTTCTGTCTCTCTGGAATTGTTTTATTCTGGGCTTTTCTTATAAATGGAGTCATAAAATATGTCACTTACTGTAGTACCTGACTTCTTCTACTTAGTATAAATTTTTTTTGGTATTTTTTTATTGGTGTTCGATTTGCCAACATATAGCAAAACACCCAGTGCTCATCCCATCAGGTGCCCCCCTCAGTACCCGTCACCCAGTCACCCCAACCTCCCGCCTACCTCCCTTTCCACCACCCCTTGTTCATTTCCCAGACTTAGGAGTCTCTCATGCTCTGTCACCCTCTCTGATATTTCCCACTTATTTGCAAGGTTCATGCACTGTGTTGCCAGTATCATTTTTCCATTTGTTTTTATGACTAAATCATATTTTGATGTGGGGATATACCACATTTTGTTTGTCCATTCACCATTTGTTGGACATTTGAGTTTTTCCACTTTATGGCAATTTTAAAGAGTGATACTGTTAGCATTTGCGTGCGAGTTTTTGTTTGAAACCCACTTGAAAGCCTGTTTTTATTTTTGTCTCTTTACCAAGAGATCTCATATGTAATTCTATGTTTAACTTATTGACAAACGTCAAAACTGTTTTCTTTAGCAACAGCACCATTTTACTGTCCACGCCAGGAATATATGCACATTTTAATTTCTCTATATCCTTATAACACTTCTGATTTTTGGTTTTTAAATAATTATTATTTTAGCCATCCTAAATTTGCTTATTATCTCCAAATTTTTTGTTATAGTAAAAGCAAATAACATGAGCCCTACAGTCTTCAAATTTTAACTCTACAGTACAGCCTTGTTAACTGTAAGCACAATGTTATATAGCAAATATCTAGAAATTTTTCCTCTTGAATGACTGGAACTTTGTACTTAATTCAACAGCAATTCAGTTTCTCCTGTCCCTCAGCTCTTGGTAGCCACCATTCTACTTTCTGCTTTAATCAGTTTGACTTCTTTAGATTTCTCATACAAGTGGTATCAGGCAGTATTTGGACTTTTGTTACTATCTTATTTCAGTGAGCATATTTTCAAAGTTCATCCATGTTGTGGCGTATGACAGGATTTCTTCCTTTTTATGGCCAAATGTCATCCCATTGTATGTGTATACTACATTTTCTTTGTCCATTTATCCACTGATGGATATTTAGGTGGTTTTACCTTTTGAGTCTTATGAATAATGTGAGGAACATGAGAATGAAAGTAGTTCTTCCAAATCCTGACTTTAATCTGAATTTTATTTATTTTTTTACAGATTTGATTTTTATTTCTTCATGAGAGACACACACAGAGAGGCAGAGACACAGGCAGAGGGAGAAACAGGCTCCATGCAGTGAGCCCAATGTGGGACTCGATCCTGGGACTCCAGGATCACACCCTGGGCTGAAGGCAGGCGCTCAACCACTGAGCCACCCAGGTGTTCCATGTCAATATGTTTAATAATCTGCTGGATTTGTTATTTAATATTTTATTGAAGATTTTTACATCTATTTTCATAAGGAATGTTGCTCTGTAGTTTTTTTATGATGCTTTAGTATTAGGGTAATGCTGGTCTTATATTAAGTAGGAGGAAGAATTGGATTCTAGTTTTTGGCAGAGTTTTTGAAAGATTTGGATTATTTGGATTATTTCTCATGGCATATTTTATAGAATTCACTGGTCAGTCTATCTGGTTTTGGGACATTTTATTGTTGGGAAATTTTTGATTACTGATTGAATCTCATTACTTGTTATAAATGCTTTCCAATCAGGGTTTCCTATTTCTTCTTAAGCCTGTTTTTTTTTATTGACTTCATTTTCTTTTTTTTATAGGAATTTTAAACTCAGAGCAAAAGTGAGCATAAGTTACATAGATGTTTATTTTTTTTAAAGATTTATTTATTTATTCATGAGAGACACAGATTGAGAGGAGAGGCAGAGACATAGGCAGAGGGAGAAGCAGGCTCCTCGCAGGGAGCCCGATGCGAGACTCGATCCCGGATCCGGGGATCACGACCTGAGCCAAAGGCAGGCGCCCAACCACTGAGCCACCCAGGCGTCCCACATAGATGTTTAATATATCCTTTGCCCCCACACTTGTATAACCTCCCCTACTATCACCTTTTTCCACCACAGTAATATGTTTGTTACATTTTATGAACCTTAATCAACACATAATAATCCCCCAACGTCCATAGTTTATATTACAGTTCACTCTCAGTTTTGTGTATTCTCTGCATTTTGACAAATGTATAGTGACATATTTCGATCATTATAGTAATAACCAGACTATTTTCATTGCCCTAATCCTCTATGCTCTGCCTATTCATTTCTTTCTTCCTCTTTTTTTTTTTTTTTAGATTTTATTTATTTATTCATGAGAAACAGAGAGAGAGAGAGAGAGAGAGGGAGGGAGAGAGAGAGAGGGAGAGAGAGAGAGGGAGAAGCAGGCTCCATGCAGGGAGCCTGACGTGGGACTCGATCCCGGGACCCCAAGATCACGCCCTGGGCTGAAGGCGGCGCTAAACCACTGAACCACCCAGGGACCCCCATCTGATCAGCAATTTATGAGAGTTCCTGAAGCTGTACATCCTCATCAACATTTGGTGTTATTAGTTTCAGAGTTTGGAGGTTCTGAGAGGTTTGTAGTGGTTGTTTTAATTTGCATTTCTCTGATGATATATGATGTGGTGCATCTTTTCAGGTTTGATTTTTTTTCTTCCTTTTTTTTTTTTTTTTCTTTTTTTTTTTTTCTTCCTTTTTTTAATGAGATGTTTGTTAAAGTTTTGGGCCCATTTTTTTTTAAATTTATTTTTTATATTTTTTAAATAAATTTATTTTTATTGGTGTTCAATTTGCCAACATATAAAGTAACACCCAGTGCTCATCCCATCAAGTGCCCCCCTCAGTGCCCGTCACCCAGTCACCCCCACCCCCCGCCCCCCTCCCCTTCCACCACCCCTAGTTCGTTTCCCAGAGTTAGGAGTCTCTCATGTTCTGTCTCCCTCTCTGATATTTCCCACTCATTTTTTCTCCTTTCTCCTTTATTCCCTTTCACTATTTTTTATATTCCCCAAATGAAAGAGACCATATAATGTTTGTCCTTCTCCGACTGACTTACTTCACTCAGCATAATACCCTCCAGTTCCATCCACGTCGAAGCAAATGCTGGGTATTTGTCATTTCTAATGGCTGAGTAATATTCCATTGTATACATAAACCACATCTTCTTTATCCATTCATCTTTCGTTGGACACCGAGGCTCCTTCCACAGTTTGGCTATTGTGGACATTGCTGCTAGAAACATCGGGGTGCAGGTGTCCCGGCGTTTCACTGCATCTGCATCTTTGGGATAAATCCTCAACAGTGCAATTGCTGGGTCGTAGGGCAGGTCTATTGTTAACTGTTTGAGGAACCTCCACACAGTTTTCCAGAGTGGCTGCACCAGTTCACATTCCCACCAACAGTGCAAGAGGGTTCCCTTTTCTCCGCATCCTCTCCAACATTTGTTGTTTCCTGCCTTGTTAATTTTCCCCATTCTCACTGGTGTGAGGTGGTATCTCATTGTGGTTTTGATTTGTATTTCCCTGATGGCAAGTGATGCGGAGCATTTTCTCATGTGCTTGTTGGCCATGTCTATGTCTTCCTCTGTGAGATTTCTGTTCATGTCTTTTGCCCATTTCAGGATTGGATTGTTTGTTTCTTTGCTGTTGAGTTTATTAAGTTCTTTATAGATCTTGGATACTATTGGGCCCATTTTTTAATTGGATTGTTTCTTGTTCCATTTTCAGAGTTCCTGTATATTTTGAATAATGATCCCTTTCAGAAGTGACTTTTGAGAATGATAATCCTTGTCTGTGGCTTGTCTTCTCAGTCTCTTTACATTGTCTTTTTTTTTTTTTTTTTTTTTTTTTTTTAAGCTAGAGGTAGAACACTGGGCGGGGGGAAAATTGAGAGGTAGAAGCAGACTCCCTGCTGAGCAGGGAGCCTGTTGTGGGGCTCAATCCCAGGACCCTTGGGATCATGACTTGAGCCAAAGTTAGATGCTTAACCTATTTAGGTGCCCTTCGATAGTATCTTTTATAGAACACAAGTTTTTTTTTTTTTTTTTTTTTAGATGTAAAGTGTCAATTATTTCTTTCATGTATTATCTCTTTGCTATTGTATCTAAAAAGTCATCACTATCCCCAAGGTCATCTGGGTTTTCTGCTATGTTTTATTCTTTTGTATTTCATATTCTATGATACACTTCAATTTGATTTTTGTAATGAGTTTGTTTTCAGAGATTTTTTTTTTTCCTATGGATGTGTGAACTTTCCTTAGCCATTTGTTGAAAAGACTATATTTGCTTCACTGTTTTACCAGAGCACTTTTGTCAAAGATCAGTTGAATATATTTATGTGGTTTTCTTTCTGGGCTTTCTTAGCTTCATTGTTCTATTTGTTTATTCTTTTTTGTTAAGATTTTATTTTTAAGCGATTTTTTCACCCAATGTGCGGCTTAAATTCACAACCCTGAGATCAAGAGTAGTATAGTCTACCAACTGAACCAGCCAGATGCCCCAATTTGTTTTTAAATTTTTTAAAATTTTTTATTTATTTATGATAGTCACAGAGGGGGGTGTGCAGAGACACAGGCAGAGGGACAAGCAGGCTCCATGCACCGGGAGACCGATGTGGGATTCGATCCCGGGTCTCCAGGATCGCGCCCTGGGCCAAAGACAGGCGCTAAACCGCTGCGCCACCCAGGGATCCCCCCAATTTGTTTTTGTTCAAACAATACCATACTGTCTTGATTATTATTGTTTTCTCCTAACTATTGAGGTTGAGTGACATCAGTTTTCTATCATTTTTCTTCTTTAGTATTTTGTTAGATGTTTTGCCTGTCCATATTAACTTAGCTATCACTTTGTTGATATCCACAAAATAATTAGATGGGATTTTGATTGAAATTTTGGTAAATCTGTAGATTAATTTGGGAAGAATATCTTGTCAATGTGTTTTTCTCTCCACGAATATGGAATTTCCTTCTAGTTTTTCTATGTTTTTTTATAAGATTTTTGCAGCTTTCCTCACAGTTCTTGTACATATTTTATTACATTTATACCTATGTATTTCATTTTACATCTTGTAAGGTAAGTGTATTGCATTTTTTAAATTGAAATTACAATTGTTCATTGTTGGTAAACAAGAAAGCTATTGACTCTGATTAAACAAAAGTTCCCCAAAATTCTGATTATTCCCTCTTCCTCCCACCCCAGTCCATAGTCATAGTTCTTTTGGAGAAGGCCGGTAGAATGATTAACAGTATAAATTTTTGGTATTGTACCAAGTTCCTTCCTTAAGAGACACCCAGTCATTTGCATTCTTTGTATTCTGGATTCCAAATCTGTCTCATGCAAGAATTGATTGAGGAACATTTAGACTTTCTGTTTTTTATTATTGTACTTAGTCTTTTCTTCAACTGACATAACACTTTTATGATTATACAGTTTGTTAGAATTTAATAATTTTCTTATCTATTTCGCTTCTAGGAATATGATCAAGTAGCTAATGCCGTAAGTCTGCAACAGGCAGACTGTTCTGTTGATTTTTGCTCTGCTGTCCATTTCTGCAACCATAACCATTTTGCTATTGGCAGTTGCTTACTGCCAGTTGGTCAGTGCCAACCTGTGATCCTTTTACTCCCATTGCTTATAGGTTTCCCATTTTAGTGACTCAATTTCCTTTCCAAGGTCTGGCCTGCCCAAATAACCGATTACAGAGTTTGTTAAGGTTGCCCAGACCACCTTCACAAATTTATTTTTCACAGAATTAGTGAAAAACACATTGTCCACATTTTCCTAGTGTGAGTGTACAAATCTTAAATCAAAAAAGTAGCCTAAAAAAAAAAGTAGTCTAACATTCCAACCTTCCTAAGGCTTTTTGAATCCTTTTCTCTACATTAAAAGAAAGAAAGTCCAGCATTTCCACTTAGGTCCTCATGGGCCACTTTTTAAAGTCACTATTTCCAACTAACCAACCAAAAAAACTGTTAGTATCCTTTATAATGCCTGAGCTACAGTATCAAATGAAGAGTCTGCTTAGGTGACTCATATCAATAAGTTCCTCCTGGTCCAAATTTATATTTCTTCCAATATTATTCCACTTCTTCTATACACATTTTTACTTGTGTTTCTTGTATTGCTGTCTGTATTAATTTGAAACCTCAAACTATTATTTTGGAATGTAGTGTATCTCATTGCAGGTCACACTTTGCTTGTTTGCTTTTTTAAGACTTTATTTATTTGAGAGAGATAGAGACAGAGATAGTGACAGAAATTACAAGCAGGGACAAGAGAGAGAAACAGGCTCTGCTGAGCAGGGAGCCCTATGCTGGGCTCAATCCCAGAACTCTGGGATCATGACCTAAAGGCAGACCCTTTACCAACTGAGCCACCTAGGTGCCCCACAGGTAACATTTTGAATCTCACATTTAGGGGCCTTCTGGGACACATATTTAGTTATTAGTCTAAAGGCAAACAGAGATGGTGTGGTTGGATCCTGAGGAGAATTCGTATTATCTTGCAATCCAGCTGCCTAAAGTCTGGCCAATATTATTTCTTCACATAATGAAGGGTTAATCACTCTTTCCAATAGGGACAGAGAAGGAGGCCTCTTCCATTAGTAAAAATGGTTCATCAGAATTTATGATCATAACGACCCCAGCTTCATTAAACTCTTTCCACATTTTCCTATCCCATTTTATTGTATCCTGTTCTTTCCAAATCAGTTTACTCACTTTAACAATAGATAACCTCTGAGTCTAGCAGTTCAAATTGTTTTATAATTCATCCAGTCAGGATGCAATTCTGTATTTGAGTTTTAGTATTCTCAACCCTGTGGCTATACAAAATAAATGTGACCTTCATGCCGCACACAGAAGCTTTTAGGCATTTATGTGGCACTTGGGCCAAAAATTCAAATCCCTAAGCTTATCCTTTTCTTTTATCCAGTGATATTAGAGAGTAACCAACCAACTAACTAACCTCAATATATTTGTTCATTTTCTAAAAATGTTTGAATGTATCATCTATACAGCCACCCAGTTCTTTTTTATAAAGTAGTTGATTTGGAGTATCTAATCCTGCATATACATATTGCCAAATCATGCTCTGGAGTATCCTTGTTTTCTTTACTACTGAAAGTAGAGTCCTTAGAGTCTTTAAATCTAATCATATTAGAGAGTGATCTCTAGAGACCTCAGATCAATTTAATATTTAGAAAACAAATCCTTTAAATTCTGTTCCTCTAGAACCACTCCTGGTACTAAAATCCATAATAGTGAAGATTAATTGGTCCAATCACTAGGAGACATCTATATATTTATATATGTCTATTTTCATGCAGTTTTATATATTTTTACATTTATATATTTATATCTAGTATGTATTGCCGGAGACCCAGAAAAGCCAGTGGTGTACTTTCAGTATATATTTGAAGGCCTGAGGACAACAAAAACCAAATGTATATGTCCCAGTCTAATGTCAAAAGACCAATGACCCAGTGTATTTAGTTAGAATGATGAAATTCTCCATTCTTCTGCCTTTTTTGTGCTATTCAAGCCCTCAATTCACGGAACTATTCCTACTCATTTTGTGAGGGCTGTTTCATTTGATTTTTGAGTGTTGAGTTCAATTGATTCTCTATTTGGGTACTAACCCTTTATCTAATATATCATGTGCAGCTGTCTTCTCCCATTCAGTATATTGCCATTTAGGGGTTTTTGTGGGTTTTTTTCTAAATTTTTTTTTTCTTTCTAGAGAGAGAGTGTACCCACAAATGTGGGTGGGCAGAAGGGGCAGGGGGAGTGAGAGAATCTTAAGCAGGCCCACATGATGTTGCCCTTTAGTTTTATTAATTGTTTTCTTTGCTGTGCAGAAGCTTTTTATTTTGATGTAGTCACAATAATTCATTTTTCCTTTTATTTGCCATGCTTCAGGAGAAGTATCTAGAAAAATGTTCCTATTGCTGATTTCAAAGAAATTAGTGCCTATGTTCTCTTCTAGGATATTTATCATTTCAGGTCTCACATTTAGGTCATAAATCCATTTTGAGTTTATTTTTGGGCATGGTGAAAGAAAGTGGTCCATTTCATTCTTTTGCATGTTGATGTCCAATTTTCCCAACGCTATTTTTTGAAGATATTCTCTTTTTCCCATTGTATATCCTTTCCTCCTTTGTTGAAGATTAATTGACAATATAATTGTGAGTAAATTTCTGGGGTTTTTATTCTGTTCCAGTACGATGCCTTTTAACTTCTTGATGTTGTCCATTGAAATCACGAAAATTTTAATTCTCATTTATTTTTTCATCTTGTCTTTTTGATTTTACAGGTAAGATTTACTTCTGCATTTTCATCTTAAAGTCTTATATTCTTTTTTTTTTTAATTTTTATTTATTTATGATAGTCACAGAGAGAGAGAGAGAGAGAGGCAGAGACATAGGCAGAGGGAGAAGCAGGCTCCATGCACCGGGAGCCCGATGTGGGATTCGATCCCGGGTCTCCAGGATCGCGCCCTGGGCCAAAGGCAGGCGCCAAACCGCTGCGCCACCCAGGGATCCCAAAGTCTTATATTCTTAGAGAGACTTCTTAGAGCTCTTACATTTAGGTCCACAGACCTTTTTCAGTTAGTTTTTTTTTTTTTTAATTAATGTGAGGAAGTCATTTAATTTCCTCCATTTGCATGTGGATATTAACTAGTACCAGAACCATTTTTTTTTTTTTCTCAAGAAGGATTTATTGCAGGTGGAGTACACTTGTAAGGGGCAAAAGTCTAACAACGGGAATGAACTACAGGGCCCACCAGTTTAGAAGATGAGCCAGTAAAACAAAGCTACTGATTATATACAATTATTAAAAAGGGCAGGGTGGTGGGGCAAAAAAAAATAAAAATAAAAAAAATAAACTGCCAGCAGCCTTCCAGAAGGTTAGTAACAGAGATTGTTTGCGGAGCACCTTCCCGCCCCAGTCCTGACTGTGCCTCGGCCCGGGTTGCCTCCGTGGTGTGCGGCCAGCTCCAGATGACAAGAGGTGACGGGGACCCTGCGGGCTGTCAGATGCCCAGTTCATCCCGCTCGGCTGGGACCCCGGCGGCTGGTTGATGCGCGCGCCAAGCCTTTCATGAAAAAGCCCAAAAGCCAACTTCCTCCGCATTGCCTAATACACATGTGGGAAGGGTGGGGGACAGCACAGACCGTCTAGGAACAAAGGGACAGTCCCCTGGCGTCTGTATACAAATCAATATCCAGTGTCGTCTTAGGTAAGCCCGGCGCCCACGCTGTCGGGTGGGCCGCGTCCTGGGGCACCTGGAAGCGCTGCTCAGGGCTGGAGCCTGTGCCAGAACCATTGTTAATGAAAAACTATTCTTTCCCCGTTGAGTTGTCCTGACACTTTAATCAAAAATTAGGAATGGATGCTGTATTTTGTCAAATGCTTTCTCTGCATCCAATGAGAGGATCATATGGTTCTTGGTTTTTCTCTTGCTGATATGATGAATCACATTGATTGTTTTACGGGTGTTGAACCAGCCTTGTGTCCCGGGGATAAATCCTACTTGGTCATGGTGAATAATTTTTTTAATGTACTGTTGGATCCTATTGGCCAGTATCTTGTTGAGAATTTTTGCATCCATGTTCATCAGGGATATTGGTCTGTAATTCTCCTTTTTGGCGGGGTCTTTGTCTGGCTTTGGAATTAAGGTGATGCTCGCTTCATAGAACGAATTTGGAAGTACTCCATCTCTTTCTATCTTTCCAAACAGCTTTAGGAGAATAGGTATGATTTCTTCTTTAAACGTTTGATAGAATTCCCCTGGGAAGCCATCTGGCCCTGGACTCTTGTGTCTTGGGAGGTTTTTGATGACTGCTTCAATTTCCTCCCTGGTTAATGGCCTGTTCAGGTTTTCTATTTCTTCCTGTTCCAGTTTTGGTAGTTTGTGGCCTTCCAGGAATGTGTCCATTTCTTCTAGATTGCCTAATTTATTGGCGTAGAGCTGTTCATAATATGTTTTTAAAATCGTTTGTATTTCCTTGGTGTTGGTAGTGATCTCTCCTTTCTCATTCATGATTTTATTAATTTGAGTCTTCTCTCTCGTTTTTAATAAGGCTGGCTAATGGTTTATCTATCTTGTTAATTCTTTCAAAGAACCAACTCCTGGTTCTGTTGATCTGTTCCACAGTTCTTCTGGTCTCGATTTCGTTGAGTTCTGCTCGAATCTTTATTAACTCCCTTCTTCTCTTGGGTGTAGGATCTATTTGCTGTTTTTTCTCTAGCTCCTTTAGGTGTAAGGTTAGCTTTTGTATTTGAGTTCTTTCCAGTTTTTGAATGGATGCTTGTATTGCGATGTATTTCCCCCTTAGGACTGCTTTTGCTGCATCCCAAAGATTTTGAACGGTTGTATCTTCATTCTCATTAGTTTCCATGAATCTTTTTAATTCTTCCTTAATTTCCTGGTTGACCCTTTTATCTTTTAGCAGGATGGTCCTTAACCTCCACGTGTTTGAGGTCCTTCCAAACTTCTTGTTGTGATTTAGTTCTAATTTCAAGGCATTATGGTCTGAGAATATGCAGGGGACAATCCCAATCTTTTGGTATCGGTTCAGACCCGAAAATGAACTATTGGGACTTAATCAAGATAAGAAGCTTTTGCACAGCAAAGGATACAATCAACAAAACTCAAAGACAACCTACAGAATGGGAGAAGATATTTGCAAATGACATATCAGATAAAGGGCTAGTTTCCAAGATCTATAAAGAACTTATTAAACTCAACACCAAAGAAACAAACAATCCAATCATGAAATGGGCAAAAGACATGAACAGAAATCTCACAGAGGAAGACATAGACATGGCCAACATGCACATGAGAAAATGCTCTGCATCACTTGCCATCAGGGAAATACAAATCAAAACCACAATGAGATACCACCTCACACCAGTGAGAATGGGGAAAATTAACAAGGCAGGAAACAACAAATGTTGGAGAGGATGTGGAGAAAAGGGAACCCTCATACACTATTGGTGGGAATGTGAACTGGTGCAGCCACTCTGGAAAACTGTGTGGAGGTTCCTCAAACAGTTAAAAATATACCTGCCCTACGACCCAGCAATTGCACTGCTGGGGATTTACCCCAAAGATACAGATGCAGTGAAACGCCGGGACACCTGCACCCCGATGTTTATAGCAGCAATGGCCACGATAGCCAAACTGTGGAAGGAACCTCGGTGTCCAACGAAAGATGAATGGATAAAGAAGATGTGGTTTATGTATACAATGGAATATTACTCAGCTATTAGAAATGACAAATACCCACCATTTGCTTCAACGTGGATGGAACTGGAGGGTATTATGCTGAGTGAAGTAAGCCAGTCGGAGAAGGACAAACATTATATGTTCTCATTCATTTGGGGAATATAAATAATAGTGAAAGGGAATATAAGGGAAGGGGGAAGAAATGTGTGGGAAATATCAGAAAGGGAGACAGAACGTAAAGACTGCTAACTCTGGGAAACGAACTAGGGGTGTTGGAAGGGGAGGAGGGCGGGGGGTGGGAGTGAATGGGTGACGGGCACTGGGGGTTATTCTGTATGTTAGTAAATTGAACACCAATAAAAAAAAATAAAAAAAAAATAAAATCTTAAAAAAAAAATTAGTTGACTATAAACAAATGGGTTTGCTTCTGGACTCCGTATTCCATTCCTTAATGTATGTGATTGTAAGCTATTCTCTCTTCCTTTTTTTTAAAAATATATTATTTATTTATTCATGAGACACACACACACACACACACACACACACACACAGAGGCAGAGACATAGATAGAGGGAGAAGCAGGCTCCCTGCAGGAATCCTAATGCAGGACTTGATCCCCGGATCCTGGCATCACGAACTGAGCCAAAGGCAGATGCTCAACTACTGAGCCACCCAGGTGCCCCATTGTCTCTCTTTCTTGATAATTGTAGCTCTGTTATAAGTTTGAAATCTGTAGAATAAGTCTTCGAACTTTTTTTATTTTTCAAGATTGTTTTTGCTGTTTTGGTTCCTTTTAATTTCCGTGTAAATTTTAGAATTAACTTGTCAATTTCTGAAAAGGGCTAGTTTGCATTTTTATTCATTTTATTAAATTTGAGTTTTGTCATCTTAGCAATAGTAAGTCTTCTGTTTTATGAACATGGGATGTCTTTCCATGTATTTTGATCTTCATTTCTTTCAGCAGTTTTAATGCTTTTCAGAGCTTATTCTGGATATTTTATCCTTGTTGATGCTATCATAAGTTGAATTATTTTCTTAGTTGCAGCTTTTGGATTGTTCATTGCTGTTGTATAGAAATTAAATTAATTTGATTATATTTATTTTGTATTCTGCTACATAAGTTCTAATAGTTTTTTGTGTGTGAATTCTGTAGAATTTAATACATATAAGGTCTTGTCATCGGCAAAATAGATCATTGTATTTGTTTGTTTCCTATATAGAAAGCTTATATATATTTCATTTTCTTGCACAATCACTGTATGTGGAAATTCCAGTGGAGTGTTGAATAGGTCTAGTGAGAGTAGGCATCCTTGTTACCATTTTTTTTGTCTTTTTATTTCTTAAGGTTTATTTATTTTAGAGAGAGAATGTGAGAGAGTGGGGGGCAGGGGCAGAGGGAGAGAGAGTCTTAAGCAGACTCATGCTGAACATGGAACCTGACATTGGGCTTGATCCCATGATGCTGAGATCAATACCTGAGCAAAAACCAAGAGTTGGACGCTTAACTGACTGTGCCACCCAGGTGCCCCTCTTGTTACTCTTTTTTTTTTTTTTAATTTTTATTTATTTATGATAGTCACAAAGAGAGAAAGAGAGAGAGAGGCAGAGACACAGGCAGAGGGAGAAGCAGGCTCCATGCACCGGGAGCCCGACGTGGGATTCGATCCCGGGTCTCCAGGATCTCGCCCTGGGCCAAAGGCAGGCGCTAAACCGCTGCGCCACCCAGGGATCCCCCCCTCTTGTTACTCTTAAGGAGTAAATCATTCAATCTTTCACCATTAGGTATTATGTTAGCTGTGTGATTTTTATACATCCCCTTTATCAGCTACTGCAACTTTCCTTTATTGTAGTTTGTTGGTTTGTATTATGAAGGGAGATTGTGATTTGTCAAATTGTTTTTCTGTTTATTGATATCATTATATGCGTTTTTTATTTTGTTTATGTGGTATATTACATTTATTGATATTCTGATTTGATGAGTATATTGTCCTTTATCTTGGGAACAAATGAGAGTAGTAGACTGTGACCATTGGTCCTAATCAAGATATGCCAAATTAACTATGGAATTCAGAGATATGCAGTGAGAGAAAGTAATACCTTCTGAACTTGGCATGTTGTGTTTTATAGGTTCTTTTTTTTCCCTATAAATATTTTATGTAGTTATGTTTTCTGTTTGAATCCCAGGTAAGTCATAGGTTGTAATTTGATTTCACTTTGGCTGATAGTATCTACCCATGGAAATGAATGAATCTGTTAGAGTATCCAGTGGTTTTTCTGGAATATCCACTCTATTCTCTGCAGTGGCCCTGCCACTGGCCTTAGGTAAAATCACTTTTGTCTACATCAAAATCACTAATGGATTAGTGTCAGTACTGGGCTTATGTATGTTACCACTGAATTTTTGTGCCATGGCCTATTTTTTTTATCTTACTTGGATATTATGTGAGTATCTTATTGTGTTGAGAATGAAGCTTTAGGCCTTTTGACAAGTATATATATTGTATTGACTAGATATTTCCAGCTCATTGTGATCAAAATATCAAATGTAGTCTGCCATGGAAAAAGGGACTCCATATTGGTCTATGTTAAATTTTTCAAGTTAATACTAGTAATTCCACCCAGCTAGTTAATTTGTTCAACTATTTGGAGATACTGAATCTCGTATTGCTATTTGAATGAAGTACTACTTCAGATCGGATGGTCTACAACAAAGTTATAAGCTAGTTTGATTTAAATTCATGGTAAGGTTTTTACTTAACTTTTTCTAGGTCAAGATGATCTCTTCTGTGTCTTTTGATTTTGAACTCTGAGAATGCAAGAGGATGCCTGTTTAAGCAATAGAATATATTCAATTTTTTTTAAAGAAACATTTGGACATGCCTAAAGGCAACCCTGCAGGCAGTTCTATGTATAGATGGGTTAGCTTTATGTCAGCAAGAATACAAGTTAGGTCTCTGAATTACCATATAACATAATGTCAACTTGGTCTCCAGCTTATCAGATATCTAAAGTTTTTCTTTAATCAAAAGCTTGGTTATCAGAATACTAGACAGACTTCTGAGAATTCAATTTTGAAGTGACTGCTATCGAGCTCCTGACAAAAATGCAATTGAGACAGCTGATATATGAGAGGGAATTGCTGTGCTACATTAACTATCAATTCTTCTAGATCCTTATAGTTGTATTCTCATATGAAGTTTGATCTATAGAATGCAATAGGCCTGGACAATATTAGTTGTTTTCCCAGTGGAAATACTTCACTTACATTACTATTTAATGGTTTGATTGTGGCTTTCATTTGTAGTCTAATAAGAAAGAGCTGTTTTAATAGCCTTTTGTATTTTATAGGAAAAAATACTCTGCAAGATATTGCTATCTATATTAAGTAGTATAAATAGTAGATAATAGAGGTGCCTGTGTGGCTCAGTCGGTTGTGTCTGACTCTTGATTTTGGCACAGGTCATGATCTCAAGGTTGTGACATCAAGCTCCCATTGGGCTCCACACTGGGTGTATAGCCTACTTAAGATTCTCGCATACCCCCCTCCCCCCATTCTCTCTTTCAAAAAAAGGAATACATAAATAAATATTAGATAATAGTATAAATAATCAACTATTAGGTCCTCAACTATAATTCTGCAGATTTTCTTCTGAGTACATATAATTCAAGAGCTTTATTTTGAGAAAGGAAAATGTGATAGACAAGTATATTGCATCAGAAAACTCAGTAAGGGCAAAGTTGGGTGCTTTTTTTGGTAAAGTGGATGAGTATTGAAAGCTAGTTTTGTAGAATACTGAAAAAAATTAGGAAGCAGATATGAGAATTTACTTCATTGTTAAGCAGTTGGATGGTTTCTTAATATATATCTAGTATGAGTTTGATAAGAATCAGTTTTGTAGGGTTAATTCAAACTCCTTATATAACCTTGCCAGAGGTGAGAGATACATAAAGAACCACTATATTTTAAATTTTACATAATTGTCTTTGTGAATGTTGCTGTATTGTTTGTGCAGTGTACACTTGGGTTAGGTTTACATTGTAACCTTATCTATTTCTATGTTGGAGTTATAATATTTTCAAAAGAATAATTAAAAATTACCAATAATCATGTTTATTAAAAATCTGTGAACATATGCATCTAGGTATGTTTGTGTATGTGTGCATGCTTGCCCTTTATTTTGATTTAGCTTAAATCCAATTTGGAGATGTTTTTAGTTTGTGTTAGTTCATTTTCTATTTGTGCATTTACTTTTTTTTTGAAGGTTTTATTTATTTATTCATGAGAGACACCGAGAGAAAGAGAGAGACATAGGCAGAGGGACAAGCAGGCTCCCTGTGGGGAACCCGATGTGGCACTTGAACCCAGGACCCTGTGATCACACCCTGAACTGAAGGCGGATGCTCAACCTCTGAGCCACCCAGGCATACCTGTACATTTACTTTCAATTCCAGTGAGGGATACCCTAATATTTCTAACTTAACAATCTGGGACAAGTGAGATTACATATTTTTTATAGATTCCTTTTATCAGGTTTAGGAAATTTCCTTCTACTCCTGGTGTGCTGAAAGTTTTAATTTTAATCCTGAATCGTTTTTAAGTTATGTCAGATGCTTTTTCTGCATCTATTAAATAGATAATGTGGTTTTAATTTTTGTCTGTCATCATTGTGAATATCATAATTTGCTTTTAAAATGACAAATCAACTGTATTACTAAGATAAATCCTACTTAGTCATGATTATATTATCTTTTTAATGTATTTCTGATTTACTGATATTTGTTTGTTGCTATTTTATGCAATAATTTTCTTCTATATTCATTAGTAAGATCCATGTCTGATTTTCTTCTCTTGCCATTCTTTGTCACATTTTGCTTATAATGATATGCTGGCCTCATAAAATAAGGTGGGAATTTTTCTTTCTTACTAGAAGTTTTAATGGAATTTGTGTATATTTGTTGCTATTTTTTCTTTAAATGTTTGGTAGAATTCACTGGAGAAATCCCCTGGACCTAAAGATTATTTAATGGGAATGCTTTTGATTTTTGTATTCAACTTTTTTTCTAAAAGAAAGAGGCTGGTTTATATTTTCTATTTTCAGTCTTGGTATTTTTTTTTTTTTAATACATGTTGTTATAGTTGCCTACATAGTTAACCTTTCTGGTGCTCTTCCTTTTTTCCTTGATATTCTGGGCTTTCATTGGGTTTTATACACTTTGGCCTGAACATCTACTTTTTAAAAGTATTTCTTGTAGTATAAGATTATTGGAGACAAATTCTTTGGCTTTTGTAGGTCTACAAATGTATTCATTTACTCTGTTTTTGAAATATAATTTTGAGGGCATGCCTGGCTGACTAAGTCAACAGAGCATGTGACTTTTGATTTTGGATTGTGCTTTTGAGCCCCACATTGTATGAAGATCACTTAAAAATAAAATCTTTTTAAAAAAAGAAATAAAATTTTATAGTGCATAACATTGTAACTTGAGTTTTTTCTAACACACCTTTTAAAAAAAAGATTTTATTTATTTATTCATGAGAGACACACAGAGAGAGAGACAGGCACAGACATAGGCAGAGGGAGAAGCAGGCTCCATTCCATGCAGGGAACCTGACGTGGGACTTGATCCCAGGTCTCCAGGACCACACCCTGTGCCCAAGGAGGCGCCAATAAACTGCTAAGCCACCTAGTCTGTCCTTCCCAACACTTTAAATATGTAATTTCATGGTCTATTCTCCATTTAATTTTTTAAAAAAAGTTAGCGGTTACTATTGTTCTTTTCTATATAGAATTTAGTTTTTCTGAGGCAGATTTTAAGATTATCTTCTTAATTGGTTTGCAGTAGTTTTACTCTATGGTTCTAGCTGGATCCTGTTTTCTTTGTATCCAACTTGAGGATTGCTAAGTTTTTTCATTCTGTAGTTTGCCCAGTTTGACAATTTAGTTGTCAACAATTTCTTTCCCTTCCAGTATGGTCTGGTATTCTTCCATAAATAGGAGTCTATTTTCACTTTTTGAAAATTGCTCGTCTTTGTGAGTTTTTGACTAGTAGAATGCAGTGGAAGTGATGCCTTCTCACTTTTGGGAACCGCTGTTCTGGGCCTGTGAACTTCTTTTTTTTCTGCTTTCTCGGAAACCACTTGGCATTTTGTAAGGTAATCCATACTATCTTTGGAGGAGATTTAGGGAAGAACTGGAAGATGAGACAACCTGTAGTGTGGAAGTGCCCTGTAGGAATCTTAGCTACCCAGAGTGGCTCAGTTGGTTAAGCATCTGCCTTTCTGCTCAGGTCATGATTCCAGGGTCCTGAGATCCAGCCCTGAGTGACTCCCTGCTCAGTGGGAATCTGTTTCTCCATTTCCCTCTCACCCTTCTCCCCTCTCATGCTCTCTCTCTCTAAAATAAATAAATAAATAAATAAAATATTAAAAAATATAAAGGAATCTTAGTTACCCAGCTTAACTTCAAGGTGAACACAATCATTTGAGTGACTCCAGCTAATATTATTTACATGAGAATTACTACTGAGTCAGCTTATAGAATTGGGAGAAATAATAAATCATTGTTGTTTTATTGGGTTTGTAGTGCTTTTTAAACATGATAGATAACTGAAATACAATTGGCATGTAGATGTGGGGTATTTCTTTAACAAAAACATAATATGTATACTATTGTCTTTGAGCCTGGGTGACTAGAAGAGTGGTGAGGAGGTTGTTGTTGAAGGCTAATAGAGCAGTGAGTAAATTGCAACTGAGGCCGCAGAGGTGGGTTTTGAGTTATGTATTAGTATAACATTGATTAGATTGTTAACTTTTATAACTCTGAAGGTAGAAAAAGTACCTGACAAACTTTTAGAGCTGGAGAAGTCTGATTGTCAAGGATTTAACAGTGAATTGTGTTCATTTAGCAATCTATGTATACGAAAGTTTGGGAAGTGAGATAAAAGGGAGTATTCAGTGTTTAGAAATAATATGCAATTAATATTTCCAAAATATGATTTACTGGTTAAAATTGATACATCTTTTGTTCTCATTCACCAGCTTTCCAGGTAGCAAATGCTTCTTAAGTTAAAGAATGGCCTCATGTAATTTGTTAAATCCTGAGCACTTCCGAGAATCAAAATCAAATCAAAGTACAGATGTGGAAGGTCCTGAAGGGAAAAACATAATGTGCAAAGAGATTCTACATTGAGGAGAACCAAGGCACATCAGCTAAGCTCCTTAATGAATGACTATATGAGTGATCCAAATGGGCACTGCATTACAGTAGAAGAATCACCCAGTCAACCCACAGAACTGTAAGAAATACTTCCTTTTTTGTTATTTTATAAGGTACTAAGTCTTTGTAATATGTATCTGACATTTGGGCTATCCGATAGTTAGCTTCTATTTGAAATTGCTTTCTCTTGACTATTGGTCACATTTTTCTCTTTTTTATTTCTTTTATGTGATATATAATTTATTTTACAGTGTTATTAGTGGTCACATAGAGGGAGTGGCATTGAGGTGAGAAAGGAGAAATTTTCATTTTTATTATATTTATTTGTATATTGTTGGACTATTATTTTATCAAGCACTTCTTCTTTTGTAATCTAAATATAATTTTAAGTACTTTCAGTAAAGGAAAGAGCTATTTACAAATTGATATCCCTTTATGGAATAGTGGGCAGGGCTTGATCTTCTATTCCTCCATGCTGAAGTGGGCCATAAAACACGATCCAGTTATTTCTTATAAAGCCAGATGTGCTGAAATATGTACTTGATCAACTCCCAGACTGTTAATCTGCCCACTTATTTTTATTGAATTAATTATTGGCACTTTAAAACTTTATTGATTTTTGCATAAAAACATAATGTGAATATTGTGGATTGTTACTCTGCATATCTCTCTCACATACATTTTTAGCTAAATATTTTTATATTATATTTATAAGGAGTCCTTCCAGATATTTAGCTTTTACCAGGGATTACCAATCAGGGATTTGATTTAAATCAGATTTAAAATGCAGATGTTTAGTAGCTTTTATTGGCAAACATGATCAGGGAGGTTTGGGTGTATCTCTCTAATAGTATTCCTGTCACCAGCTTTGTGGGAATCAAGAATCAGGGGATGAAGATAAATTCTTTAATTGTTATTATTTCTGTTGCTAGTGTGGACCTAATATTAATGGGCATGTGTCTGGAAATAACCAATAACAGTGGCAGTAGCTTCCTAACTTTTTTGTTCTTGGTTTTGTCAATCAAGAAGATTAGCCTGTAAAACAATCAAAATTGTTCATTTGGGGTCTTAGAGATTGCAATCCAGGAGACACAGAGTGTTCTGAAATCAAATGTGTGCTCTGAATTGAAAACAGGAAGTGCAGGCTTTTAAAGGTAAAAAACACCACAAAGTTACATAAGTTGTTTTGAAAGAATTATGATTTGTGTGGTAAACTTTAAATTGACCCTCTAATGCATGATGAATATTTGACTAAGGCATTACATTATATTTATTGCATTCTAGTGTAGAAGCATATTTTTTGAGTGGTTGAGTTTGCAACAAAGAAAAGTAAATTTTCATTTTATTTAGAGAATTTAAACAGGAGACATGCATAGATACTACCTCCTCAATATATTTCGGACTCTATTTTGAGTGAGGCTTTTAGCAGTACTTACTCCACTTTGGAATCTTCTTTCATATTGTCAACAGCTCAAGTAAAAGCTTCAGGATTTCTCAGTGTTGGCAGTTTACTTAAGGTCAAATTCTTTTTTTTTTTTTAAAGATTTTATTTATTTATTCATGAGAGACAGAGAGAGGCAGATACATAGGCAGAGGGAGAAGCAGGCTCCATGCAGGGAGCCTGACGTGGGACTCCATCCCAGGATTCCAGGATCACGCCCTGGGCCAAAGGCAGACGCTCAACTGCTGAGACACCCAGGCATCCCACATTCTTCATTGTTCTCCTGGGATTCATTCATTCTCGGAGACCCAGCCTCAACAAATAGCCATCATCTCATTTCTTTGTGTTGAAGCCCTTTATACTTTATTCATGAGTGTTAGTGCTTTATAGTTTTGTTTTGGTTTTGTTCTTTTGTTTGTTTTTTACCCCACCTCTGAGTGATACACAAGGAAAAGTAAGAGATCTGGCAACATATATCACATATTTTGTTCATAGTAATAATAGGCTCTAGTTTGTCATAGCCTTTAACCACTCAAATGGAGGTATCCATATGTTAAGCATCATTTTTCATTGTACTTGTAGTTTTTTATTTGTTTTCTTAAATCCTACTTCTTTCATTCATTTTACTGTCCTGGCCCTTGTTGAGATTTGAGTTTGCCATCCTTCTAATAATTATCTAAAATTATCTAAAACTTGTTTGAAAGAAAATACCTTTGATAATATATCCCTGAAAGGATATAATTCTTCCATTTTCTAAATACTACAGAATGGCTTAAATTCAAACCAGGCCATCAGAAAGCTACATACCCAAGCTGCATTGTGTAGGTTGCAGGTACGTGTAGTTCTACTGAATTAAACTTTATCATGATGTTAGAAACAATACATCATAAGAAACAGCTCTACTAGGGGTGCCTGGAAGGCTTAGTCAGAAAGTATGAACTTTTGATTTTGGCTCAGGTCATGATCTCAAGATTGTGAGATGGAGCCTGGAGTTGGGCTCTATGGTGGGCGAGAAGCCTGCTTAAGATTCTCCCTACCTCTCCCTCTCTCTGTCTCTCAGGGGAAGAAAAAGAGCTCTATGAAGGTAGTTTTTTAAATTCAACTTAAGGATGTTGTTGGGTAAATTGTAATGTTACCATTATAGAAACACATAAAAGATTATTTAGGTTAAGTTGTATCTTATGATTAAGTAATACATCATATTTTGCTTTTTGCATTTGCTGTTGAAAAGAAAGAACTAAAGCTCACTTAAATACTTGATTTCTAGTAAGCATGAAAGATTTCATGCATGCACTTGTATATTAAGCATAAGCATGAGTTTGTCTTAACTGTTTAACTCCTGTTTATTTTTTCACCCTGGTTTCTTGAGGTATTTAAAAATAATCTTATTGTACAATATTTTGAAACCAATATTGAAATTCAAATAGTTTTTCTCAGGTAGTGTACCATTTGATATTTCAACCAGTAGTATATGAGGTTTTCAGTTATCAGCCTCCCCTACAATGCTTGTTTCTCCTTCCTTCTTTCCTCTCCCTCCTCCTCTTCCTCCACTTCCTCCTTCTTGTTATTATAGTCTTTCTAGTGATATGAAGTAATATATTGTGATTTTCATTTGAATTTTCCTAATGACCTCTGCTGTTGAGATCTTTTCTTATGCATATTGGCCATTCTGTAATATCTTTGGAGTAATGTCTATTCCAGTCCTTTGCACACTAAAAATTTTTTATTGTCTAGTTGAATAGGATTATTTATATCTGTTGTATGTACAAATTTCTTATAAGAGACGTAATTTGAGGGCAGCCCCGGTGGCGCAGCGGTTTAGCGCCGCCGGCAGCCCAGGGCGTGATCCTGGAGACCCGGGATCAAGGCCCACGTCGGGCTCCCTGCATGGTGCCTGCTTCTCTGCCTGTGTCTATGCCTCTCTCTCTAGCTGTGTCTCTATGAATAAATAAACTTAAAAAAATATATATTAAAAAAAAGAGACGTAATTTGAAAACAACTTAGGCCCATTCTTTGAGTTATCTTTTCTTTTTTTTTTTTTGAGTTATCTTTTCAATTTTTTTTTTGAAAAATATTTATTTATTTATTTATTTATTTATTTATTTATTTATGACACAGAGAGAGAAGCAGAGAACATAGGCAGAGGGAGAAGCAGGCTCCCCACAAGGAACCTGATGTGAGAGAGAATCCCAGGACTCCAGATCACGCCCTGAGCCAAACTCAACCACTGAGCCACCCAGGCATCTCTATCTTTTCATTTTCTTAATGAAGATCATGAAACAGAAAACTTTAAAATTTTTAGTGTAATTCATCGATTCTGTCTTTTATCACTTGTGTTTTTTGTGTCATATCTTAATGAAGTATTGCTTAACGTAAGATTCTGGACATTTACCCTTACATTTTCTCCTGAGAAACTTCTTCATTTTAACTCTTAAATGTGGGTATATAATAGATTTCAGTTAATTTTTGTATATGGTGTAAGATGGATGTCCAGCTTCATTCTCTGTATAATGATATCCAGTTATCGCAGTGCTATTTATTAATAGAAATTATTTTTCTCTGTTGAATTGACTTGGCACCCTTATTTAAATCACATGACCATACGTTTATGAATTTATTTTTATTTTCTCAATTCTATTCCTTTGATCTATATATATATAATTCATTTAGCAGTTTTGTACAATATTGATTAGCTTTGTAATAATATTTGTTTGTTTATTTATTTATTTATTTATTTATTTATTTATTTATTTATTTATTAAGATTTTACTTATTTATTCATGAGACACGGGTGGGGGGCTGGCGCAGAGACACAGGCAGAGGGAGAAGCAGGCTCCATGCAGAGAGCCTGACATGGGACTCCATCCCGGGTCTCCAGGATCACGCCCTGGGCTGAAGGCGGCACTAAACCGCTGAGCCACCCGGGCTGCCCTGTAATAAGTTTTAAAATTGGGGAAATGTAAGTCTACCAATTTGTTCTTTATTTTAAATATTGTTTTGTATTTTCTGTTTTTTTTAAAATTTCCATACAAATTTCATGATAATTTTGTACATTTCTGCATGAATGTCAGGTCTATTTCTAGGTGTTTAATTGGAAATGTAGGATTTTTATGGATACTTATCAATATTAAATCTCTGATCCATGAACATAGTTTGCCTTTCCATTTATTTAGGTCTTCTCTATTTACTTCTAACAATGTTTTGTAATTTTCAAAGATACATTTTCAATTTGTTTTTGTTGCTTTTTGTATGTATTTTATTCTTTTTGATGATATGGTAATGCAATCATTTTCTTAATTTCCTTTCCAGAGTTATCATTGCTAGTGTATAGGTATACAATTGATTTTTGTGTATTGATCTCATATGCTGCTACTTGGATGAAATTTTGTTTTAGTTATTATAGTCTTTTAGTGGATTTGTTAGGATTTTCCTAATACAATATCATATCATTTATGATTAGAGAGTCTTCCTTTCCAATATGCACTCCTTTTATTTTATTTTATTTTATTTTATTTTATTTTATTTTATTTTATTTTATTTTCCTAGGGTGACCTAGTAAAAACCTCCAGTACAATGTTGAATATAAGTGACAAAAGTAAACTTCTTTGTCTTATTCTTGGTCTTAGTAGGAAAACAGACAGGTTTCATAATTTAATATGATGTTACCTATGGTTTTTCATAGATGGCTTATGAGATTAAGGAAACTTCCTTATGTAGCTCTGATTTATTTATTTATTTATTTATTTATTTATTTATGAAACGATTTGGATTTTGTCAGATACCAGACATGAGATTTATCTTTTAACATTTTAAAGTTTACAATACTGTATTTTTAACTGTAGTTACTAAGTTGTTCAGTAGATCTCTGCACATTATTCATGATGTATAACTTAATCTTTATACATGTTGAGCAACAATTACCCATTTCTTTCTCCCTCTAGTCCCTGGTTCCAATTTACTGCTTTTTCAATTGTTTATTAAATTTTATTGTGTCGCACATATTGTGAATATTATTTTGTTGTGTGTCTGTTTATTTATGTCTCTCTGTTGAAATTGATGCATTCTATTCTGGCAAGCCATGAAGATATTTGTGAATAAGTTGCAGCCTTTTGAGCATTTTTAAAACTTTCTTAGTGTGGCTCTAGAATTGTATTTCCTAGTTCTCATTAAGTTCTATCTCTATGTTATGACCTTCCTGGTGTTCATGCTGAATGCTTTGTTAATTCAATAATTTCTCTGTCCTCTGATTCCTGGAAAATCAAACATCTCTAATCTTGTAGGAACAGTAATAGTTGTGCTGCTTACTGTTTCCCTCTATTAGTTGTCCCTTACCTGATATTTGTACTTTGCCTGTCCTTATAAAGTTTCATAGTATATTCATTCAGCTCAGTATTTATTGAAAGATGTAAGGGGACCCCTATACAGATTTCTTGAGTTCTTTTTCTGGGTTTTATTTTCCGTTTGTTATTATTCCTCCAAATTTTTGGATATCTCATCCTCCCTGAATTCTGATTTCATTTTTCTCATATCAGGGAAGACTTTATATATCTGGACTTTTTTGCATATATAGTTAATGTCAATTCATTAATTCATCACTGGTGTTGAATGTTTTAAAGGTAGACCAGATATTTTACTTATTCAGAGTTTACTAGTATAGTAGGCTGGTGAAATTCTGGTGATCTTTATGTTCCTGAGCCCAGAGGTCAAATTTCCAACTCACACAGGCTCTTTTCTTGTACATCTCAAATACCAGCATTTTAAGTCTTAGGACTTTTCTTTTCCTCTGTAGCTCTACTTCTGCAAGACTAGATTTATGTTTCTCCATCCTACTAATGTATCCTTATCCTTTGGTGGGCCATTTCTTAGACCTTCTGAAGCTTGATATATCTCAAGATTTTTTTTTAAGATTTTATATATTTGGGTTTTTTTTGTTTGTTTGTTTATGTATTTTGGAGAGAGAGTGGTCACACACAAGCAGGGGTAAGAGCAGAGGGAGAGTGAGGGGGAAAGAATCTCAACCAGACTCCGTCCTAAGTGCAGAGTCTGAAGTGGGGCTCCACCTCAGGACCCTGAGCCAAAACAAGAGTCAGTTGCTCAATCCACTGAGCCACTCAGGTGCCCATATCTCAAGGTCTTATATTTGTTTAATGTCCCAACCATTGATGTGTCTGTCATTAACTCAGTGATGGTCTTGTATACCTTTGGAGTTTATCTCTCCTATCCTGTCACCAGCTTGAGGTATACTGCCACTGTGGACTTTGTGAAATGTCCATACGAAAAGATAGGCCATTGATGCATATTGCCCTGTGACTAGGGCTTTATAGGAATCTACTCCAACATTTCAGCCCACATGCAGTAGTTAAAAGTTAGTAAACATTTTTGCTTGTTTATTTATTCTTTAGTTTGGGACAAGTCTGCAGCTCCTTCTGCTTTTCTCAGAAGATTAAGAAGTTTTATGTCTCTTGTCTCTTAACAAGGGCTCATGAGTTTATGTAATTCAGATTATTTCATTTACCTTGCCTCCTCAGCTCTTTTAATGTGTTCAAAATGTGATCATTCTGGTCTTTACTACTTATTCTCATTTTTAGAATGGGAAAGATATCCTCTTGTGACTTTCTAAATTATAACCAAGTGTAGAATTCTCTCATGTAGTATTTGAGGGTTTTTAGTTGACATATTTTCCCTCCACACCATTTTCATCTCATGCAAACTCTGAAAATAGATGTGCACCTATGATTGAATGCTTTTATACAAAAAGAAGATTTTCAGCATGCTTTTTTACATGTAGGTCACCTCATCTGTGAGGCATCATTTTAGTTAAAGCATAAAAGGTTTTAACAACTTGTTGAATTAAAAATAACTCTCACTCAAAGTAAAATATTGCTAATTAAATTGAGGTAATAAGCAAAAAGTTATTAGTGCCAAGAATAAATACCCAAAGTCTGGTATTTATCATTGTTTCCCTTTAATTTCTGAACTGACAAATGATAATTGCTCAGGCAATTAAAATAATTAGGAAAATGTGTAGTCACAAAAGGAGAAGCCTTTTAGAAGTGCAATTTAAATGCATAAGGAGAAATTCTCATATGTTTGCTGTACCTTATCCTGGAGTAGACTGATTACCAGGTGCTTTTTAGTGTGTAGATGATTGATAAATCACATGCCATCTTGGTTTTTTTCTGGGACATAGGATTACTGGAAGCATGGTTAGCTTAAAAGGTTGGTTTCATTTTAAAGAAGGATTTTGGGGATCATGGCATTTATATTATGTAAAGGTCTTGGTAGTAAAAGATGCTCTTAAGTTTAATATCTTGTAAATTTGTAATGTGTTTTTTGAGGGAATACACTATTTTGTACTACATTTAAGTGAAAACAGTGAAGTCCTAGGATAATCTTACTCTTCTAGAATGCCTATTCACTCTGTGACCTGTAAGAGGCAGTCTAAGGGAGGCTGTGGAAAGAATTAGAAGATTGACAATGGCTTTGTGGAAGAAATGACAATATCTGAAAAGAGAATATTCCTGGGTAAGATAGGCTAACCTTAATTTAGAGAGACTATACCATTTTTTTAAAGATTTTATTTTATTTTTAAAAAAGATTTTATTCATCCATTCATGAAAGACACACGGGGGGTGGGCAGACACACAGGCAGAGGGAGAAGCAGGCTCCATTCAGGGAGCCTGTCGTGGGACTCGATCCTGGGTCTCCAGGATCATACCCCAGGCCAAAGGCAAGCGCTAAACTGCTGAGCCACCGGAGCTGCCCCTAAAGATTTTATTTATTCATTCATGAGAGACACACAGAGAGAAGCAGAGACATAGGCAGAGGGAGAAGCAGGCTCCCTACAAGGAGCCGGATACAGTACTTGATCCCGGATCCCAGCGTCACGCCCTGAGCCAAAGGCAGATGCACAACCGCTGAGCCACCCAGGCTTCCCGAGAGAGACTATATCTTAAAATTAATCAATAGGGTCATTTCCTGTAGAACCAATTTTTGGCATGTGTGTATACTACAAATACTTAAGCTACTCCATGCTGATGGCATGATGACAGCTAGGATCAGTGTGAGAAATTGATTATGCCAATTTCAAAGGAGAGACTATGTTAAAAGTAAATAGTTGATATTTTATTACAATTTTGTGAAATTTGTTCTATTAGTCATGACTTACTCAGTTTAGGCATGCTTTCTATTAAGTTATTCATTCAGAATATTGCACTAGAGCAGTGATAGTTGTATGCAACAATAACAAAGGGTTACATTTCTTTGATTTAACTCATTTAAAGTCATATTCTTTCTAAATTAAAATTGGCCTTCTTTACCTAGAAAGCTTTTCTTTTTCACAGAAACTCATTTATTGTATTAAACCTCCTGTCATGCAGGACATGGAGTAGTTTTGTGCACAGTACCTATATATCTACTGTTTATGTTCAGTGAAGTTAAACGATTTCAACTCAAAGCAAAATTTAGAAGATCATGAGCCTTGAAAGGAGAGTATTCAATGAATTTGGAGAATAGAGATTTCTTTTAAAATGACGGTCCTGTTTCTAGGGTCAGCGGTCGTCATTTAGGAGAGATTGTGGAATATGATAAGCTGGGAGGCTTATTTCAAAATAAATTAGTATGCCATTCTACTCTACATTACATAAACGTGATGAATGGTACCAAATGAATGACTTTTATTTGAATAATAACTCTTCTAAGTGATTTTTTAGAAAAATGTTCAGAATAACATTTATTGACTGCTCACCTTATTTATGTTAAATATGTTACTAAGCATAAACATTTATTGAATGTCTATTCTGTGCAGATCACACTGAAAGTTATACAGAACACTGAACTAGGGATTATGAAATATGTGAGTTGTCTGTGAATAAACAGAAGGCATAGTCCTTAGTTAATAAGTGAGTATAGGGGCACCTGGGTGGCTCAATTTGTTGTCTTCCTTCAGCTCAGGTCATGATCCCGGGGGTTTGGGATCAAGCCCCACGTCCGGCTCCCTGCTCAGCGGGAAGCCTGTTTCTCCTACTCCCTCTGCTTGTGCTCTCTCTGTCAAATAAATAAATAAAAATCTTTAAAAAAATAAGTCAGTACAAATGCATATAGTATAAAAATTAGATGTGATCTGAGTATGGTAAAATCAACCTGAGAAAGTGCCAATTTGTTTGCATATAAGTTAAATTATTGGGCCTTGATAGGTAGGTATGTTCCATAAATAGGAGTGTTTTGAAGCAGCACCAGAATGCTCATTTTGTTCAATAAAGCTGTTAACTTGCCTTTACTTCCTGGAAGCAGAAATATCCTTTAGGCACTTGAATGAATTTTCACAATACTTTCTCACAAGATTTTTATGTATTATTCATAGTTTGCATTTTTTCTTTGTTTTATGAAATGTATCACTTTTCTGATTCCAAGACCAAGGTAGACTACTAGTGATTATCTCAAGGGAAGAGAGAAGTCTAAAATAGATTGGTGTCTTTTAACTGTTCCTTACTTATAACCAAGTGACTATAGCAATGATTGTTGCACTATGAATATTGAGAACCATATCATGGAGTTGTATTATCAACAGTTCTTCCCACCCATATTTCCTAGCAGTCTTGCAGATGAAGCTCTGTGAATATGTTAAAATCTTGGCTAAAATTTATATTGCTTTGTGACCAGAACTATAGAAATATTATGTTAGAATATGGTGAAAAAAATGTATAACTTGTGATATTGGGGAAAATATAACCTTCTCAAATGTCTTTAGCAGTAGAAGCTCCTCTAACTAGTTATATATCTATAACTAGATATAGTTGGATTTAGATATATGTGGATTTTAGATCGATCTTGTTTTTGTGTCCCTAGTGTAACATCTTTTAAAAGAACAATATAGTTTTTTTTCATTTGGTATAACAACATTATGAGACTTTTTTCTTTTTATAATAAATTTATTTTTTATTGGTGTTAAATTTGCCAACATACAGAATAACACCCAGTGCTCATCCTGTCAAGTGCCCCCCTAAGTGCCCGTCACCCATTCAGCCCCACCCCCGCCCTCCTCCCCTTCCACCACCCCTAGTTCGTTTCCCAGAGTTATAAGTCTTTATGTTCTGTCTCCCTTTCTGATATTTCCCACACATTTCTTCTCCATTCCCTTATATTCCCTTTCACTATTATTTATATTCCCCAAATGAATGAGAACATACAACGTTTGTCCTTCTCCGATTGACTTACTTCACTGAGCATAATACCCTCCAGTTCCATCCACGTCGAAGCAAATGGTGGGTATTTGTCATTTCTAATGGCTGAGTAATATTCCATTGTATACATAAACCACATCTTTTTTATCCCTTCTCTTTCGATGGACACCGAGGCTCCTTCCACAGTTTGGCTATCGTGGCCATTGCTGCTATAAACATCGGGGTGCAGGTGGCCCGGCATTTCATTGCAGCTGAATCTTTGGGGTAAATCCCAAACAGTGCAATTGCTGGGTCGTAGGGCAGGTCTATTTTTAACTCTTTGAGGAACCTCCACACAGTTTTCCAGAGTGGCTGCACCAGTTCACATTCCCACCAACAGTGTAAGAGGGTTCCCTTTTCTCCGCATCCTCTCCAACACTTGTTGTTTCCTGCCTTGTTAATTTTCCCCATTCTCACTGGTGTGAGGTGGTATCTCATTGTGGTTTTGATTTGTATTTCCCTGATGGCAAGTGATGCAGAGCATTTTCTCATGTGCATGTTGGCCATGTCTATGTCTTCCTCTGTGAGATTTTTGTTCATGTATTTTGCCCATTTCAGGATTGGATTGTTGGTTTCTTTGGTGTTGAGTTTAATAGGTTCTTTATAGATCTTGGAAACTAGCCCTTTATCTGATACGTCATTTGCAAATATCTTCTCCCATTCTGTAGGTTGTCTTTGAGTTTTGTTGACTGTATCCTTTGCTGTGCAAAAGCTTCTTATCTTGATGAAGTCCCAATAGTTCATTTTTGCTTTTGTTTCTTTTGCCTTCATGGATGTATCTTGCAAGAAGTTACTGTGGCCGAGTTCAAAAAGGGTGTTGCCTGTGTTCTTCTCTAGGATTTTTTTTTTAATATTTTTTTTTAATTTATGATAGTCACAGAGAGAGAGAGAGAAAGAGAGAAAGAGAGAAAGAGAGAAAGAGAGAAAGAGAGGCAGAGACACAGGCAGAGGGAGAAGCAGGCTCCATGCACCGGGAGCCTGACGTGGGATTCGATCCCGGGTCTCCAGGATCGTGCCCTGGGCCAAAGGCAAGCGCCAAACCGCTGCACCACCCAGGGATCCCTTATCTAGGATTTTGATGGAATCTTGTCTCACATTTAGATCTATCATCCATTTTGAGTTTATCTTTGTGTATGGTGAAAGAAGGTGGTCTAGTTTCATTCTTCTGCATGTGGATGTCCAATTTTCCCAGCACCATTTATTGAAGAGACCCTTTCTTCCAATGGATAGTCTTTCCTCCTTTATCGAATATTAGTTGCCCATAAAGTTCAGGGTCCACTTCTGGGTTCTCTATTCTGTTCCATTGATCTATGTGTCTGTTTTTGTGCCAGTACCACACTGTCTTGATGACCAAAGCTTTGTAGTACAACCTGAAATCTGGCATTGTGATGCCCCCAGATATGGTTTTCTTTTTTAAAATTCCCCTGGCTTTTCGGGGTCTTTTCTGATTTCACATAAATCTTAAAATAATTTGTTCTAACTCTCTGAAGAAAGTCCATGGTATTTTGATAGGGATTGCATTAAACGTGTAAATTGCCCTGGGTAACATTGACATTTTCACAATATTAATTCTGCCAATCCATGAGCATGGAATATTTTTCCATCTCTTTGTGTCTTCCTCAATTTCTTTCATAAGTGTTCTATAGTTTTGAGGGTATAGATCCTTTACCTCTTTGGTTAGGTTTATTCCTAGGTATCTTATGCTTTTGGGTGCAATTGTAAATGGGATTGACTCCTTAATTTCTCTTTCTTCAGTCTCATTATTAGAGTATAGAAATGCCACTGATTTCTGGGCATTGATTTTGTATCCTGCCACGCTACCGAATTGCTGTATGAGTTCTAGCAATCTTGGGGTGGAGACTTTTGGGTTTTCTATGTAGAGTATCATGTCATCGGCGAAGAGGGAGAGTTTGACTTCTTCTTTGCCAATTTAAATGCCTTTAATGTCTTTTTGTTGTCTGATTGCTGAGGCTAGGACTTCCAGTACTATGTTGAAGAGCAGTGGTGAGAGTGGACATCCCTGTCTTGTTCCTGATCTTAGGGGAAAGGCTCCCAGTGCTTCCCCATTGAGAATGATATTTGCTGTGGGCTTTTCGTAGATGGCTTTTAAGATGTCGAGGAATGTTCCCTCTATCCCTACACTCTGAAGAGTTTTGATCAGGAATGGATGCTGTATTTTGTCAAATGCTTTCTCTGCATCTAATGAGAGGATCATATGGTTCTTGGTTTTTCTTTTGCTGATATGATGAATCGCATTGATCGTTTTACGAGTGTTGAACCAGCCTGTGTCCCGGGGATAAATCCTACTTGGTCATGGTGAATAATTTTCTTAATGTACTGTTGGATCCTATTGGCTAGTATCTTGTTGAGAATTTTTGCATCCATGTTCATCAGGGATATTGGTCTGTAATTCTCCTTTTTGGTGGGGTCTTTGTCTGGTTTTGGAATTAAGGTGATGCTGGCCTCATAGAACGAATTTGGAAGTACTCCATCTCTTTCTATCTTTCCAAACAGCTTTAGTAGAATAGGTATAGTTTCTTCTTTAAACATTTGATAGAATTCCCCTGGGAAGCCATCTGGCCCTGGACTTTTGTGTCTTGGGAGGTTTTTGATGACTGCTTCAATTTCCTCCCTGGTTATTGGCCTGTTCAGGTTTTCTATTTCTTCCTGTTCCAGTTTTGGTAGTTTGTGGCTTTCCAGGAATGCGTCCATTTCTTCTAGATTGCCTAATTTATTGGTGTATAGCTGTTCATAATATGTTTTTAAAATCGTTTGTATTTCCTTGGTGTTGGTAGTGATCTCTCCTTTCTCATTCATGATTTTATTTTATTTTTTTTTATTCATGATTTTATTAATTTGAGTCTTCTCTCTCTTCTTTTTAATAAGGCTCACTAATGGTTTATCTATCTTATTAATACTTTCAAGGAACCAACTCCTGGTTTTGTTGATCTGTTCCACAGTTCTTCTGGTCTCAATTTCGTTGAGTTCTGCTCGAATCTTAATTAACTCTCTTCTTCTCTTGGGTGTAGGATCTATTTGCTGTTTTTTCTCTAGCTCCTTTAGGTGTAAGGTTAGCTTTTGTATTTGAGTTCTTTCCAGTTTTTGAATGGATGCTTGTATTGCGATGTATTTCCCCCTTAGGACTGCTTTTGCTGCATCCCAAAGATTTTGAACGGTTGTATCTTCATTCTCATTAGTTTCCATGAATCTTTTTAGTTCTTCCTTAATTTCTGGGTTGACCTTTTCATCTGTTAGCAGGATGGTCCTTAACCTCCACGTGTTTGAGGTCCTTCCAAATTTCTTGTTATGATTTAGTTCTAATTTCAAGGCATTATGGTCTGAGAATATGCAGGGGACGATCCCAATCTTTTGGTATTGGTTCAGACCCGATTTGTGACCCAGTATGTGGTCTATTCTCCGTGTGCACTTGAGAAGAATGTGTATTCAGTTGAGTTTGGATATAAAGTTCTGTAGATATCTGTGAAATCCATCTTGTCCAGTGTATCATTTAAAGCTCTCATTTCTTTGGAGATGTTGTGCTTAGAAGACCTATCGAGGGTAGAAAGAGCTAGATTGAAGTCACCAAGTATAAGTGTATTATTATCTAATTATTTCTTCACTTTGGTTATTAATTGGTTTAAATATTTGGCAGCTCCCACCTTCAGGGCATATATATTGAGGATTGTTATGTCCTCTTGTTGGATAGATCCTTTCAGTATGATATAGTGTCCCTCTTCATCTCTCACTAAAGTCTTCGGGGTAAATCTTAGTTTATCTGATATAAGGATGGCTACCCCTGCTTTCTTTTGAGGACCATTTGAATGGTAAATGGTTCTTCAGCCTTTTATTTTCAGGCTGTAGGTGTCATTATGAGATTTTAACAATCATTTGGAAAGGTAAATGGGATACCTGGGTGGCTCAGCGGTTGAGCGTCTGCCTTTGGCTCAGCGCGTGATCCTGGGTTCCTGAGATCGAGTTCCGCATCAAGCTTCCTGCATGGAGCCTGCTTCTCCCTATGCTTGTGTCTCTGCCTCTCTCTCTCTCTGTGTCTCTCATGAGTAAATAAATAAAATCTTTAAAAATAAAAGGAAAGGTAAGGTAAATGACTATTTCGTTTACTTGATAAGAAATTAACAGTTTAAAAAAAAAAGAGAAATTAACAGTTTGATGAATTGGTATTTCCTCTGCTAGATAACAAACTTCTCATAAGATACAAGGTCAGGATATTGTCAGTGTTCTGTTAACCGTCAATATGAGAACACTTTCAGACATTGTTAACTACCTTCTTTTAAGAGCTCATCTATTTTGGTTTGGCATAATTCTCTGTAGGTTCCTTTAATTCTCTGGTTTTTCTATTAATGTTCTTCATAGACAGCTCTTTCTTTATATATTTCATAAGGTTTTTGTTCCCCACATCTTTTTGCATAACTTCCATGTACTCTATCCTTTCTACCTTCAGGGTGTATCTATTCTGGTGAATTCAACTCTTCTTATTTAGTGACTCAGATGTCTAAATATCACCCTTATATTTAATTTTGGCCAGTGATTTCATTATGATTTCTACTTATATAAGCTTTATGGATAAACTTACGGAATTCAAACTCATCATGATTAAAATCAAATACATCATTACCTCTCTTAACTCGTGTTCTCAATCTCATATGTTGTTTCTGTTAGGACTTCACCACCTGTCTAGTCATCACACATTACAAATGTAGTCATCCTTAATTCCATTTTCTCATCTTTTTTCCCTTCCACAAACATCTCAATCACTTCCAAACTCTAACCTATTTTTCTTTGCAATATTTCATCCATCTTCTTTTTCATAGTATATCATTCCAATTTTGGTTCTCATTTTATTATCATCTATTCATTTCCCACCTATGCCTGAAATTGTTTTTAATGTCTTAAAGCTTCCCTCAAGGACCCATTCAAACTTCTACTGGTAGAAGGCTGTTTTCTCTGTACTATTCTTTTACATCATGTGAACTTGGTACATCTAAGTTTCTCCAATATAATCTCATCTACTTGTCTGCTTTTTCTTGTTAAATTTTAGCTTCTAAAATGTAGAGGCTATATACGTTTTTTTAAAAAGATTTATTTATTTATTTATTCATGACAGACACACACACACAGAGAGAGAGAGAGAGAGGCAGAGACACAGGCAGAGGGAGAAGCAGGCTCCATGCAGGGAGCCCCACGTGGGACTCGATCCCGGGACTCCAGGATCACACCCCAGGCCTAAGGCAGCGCTAAACCGCTGGGCCACCGGGGCTGCCCTATATACGCTTTTGTACCCCTTTAGGTGTAGTAATTCAGTGTTTGTATGGAATAGGTATTTATAAATATTTACTTACATGAGCTGAACTCAGAAAATTTTAATAATAAAATATTGATCATTGCTTTGGGCAAATTGGCCTTTGTTTTCTTTTTTTTCTTAATTTTTTTTTATTAAAGATTTTATTTATTTATTCATGAGAGACACAGAGAGTAGAGAGAGAGAGAAATAGGCAGGGGGAGAAGGAGGCTCCATGCAGGGAGCCTGACATGGGACTTGATCCCGGGTCTCCAAGATCATGCCTTGGCTGAAGGCTGCGCTAAGCTGCTGAGCTCCTCGGGCTGGCCTGGCCTTTCTTTTCTATGGAGGAAAATATATCAGGAATTGTTTGATTGACAAATACCTATTTGAGGATTATTTTGGGGAGTATAATATACATATATAGATATATGATAGGATGAAATTAATTCTATAGTTTAAAAAATTTACTCAGAACTATTTTTTTTCTTTCACTTTAATTTGAATGAACTTTTATCAAAGAAGAGAAAACAGTAGCACTTTACAGGTGATTATTACTATAAGCAACCAAATGCCTACCTATTTGGCAACTACATAGTAACTAAAGTCTTACCAAGGTATTAAGGTACTGGAGTTAAGGCTGTTTTGAAATCTCCAATGTCCAGTCTTTTGTAAAATTCGGTTGTCAAAGGACCTCATCATGGGTAGCAGTATAGAAGTAATCTACTGGCCTTTGAGTGCATTTCCAAAGAGTAGACTAATATGTGACCGGACTGAGAATACATTTGGCTTTGAGTAACCTGGTCCCTGAAAATCCCAGGTGACTCATTATTTACACACTATAGTTCATTTCCTTTCTGTATGTTACAATTGTCCCTGGCATTCTCCTTTTTTTTTTTTTAAAGATTTTATTTATTTATTCATGAGAGACAGAGAGAGACAGAGAGAGACAGAGACACAGGCAGAGGGAGAAGCAGGCTCCATGCAGGAAGCCTGACGCGGGACTCGATCCCGAATCCCCGATCCCCGGGATCAGGCCCTGGGCTGAAGACGGCGCTAAACCGCTGAGCCATCCGGGCTGCCCCATTCTCCTTTCATAGGGAAAGACATCCAGGAATGAATCCAAAGACAGAGATCTCCAAGATGCCATAGTTTGAACTTGGTTCTATGGCAATTATCTATCTAAGATGAAACAGTGGAACACTTTAGAAAAATGAACTTAATGTAATTTAAATTTTCAAATAGCATGAATAACACAGTTCATTTGACTTTAAATACATCTTGTTACAGATGATTTGGCCATTAACCTTGGCAATGTCAATCTGTTCTTAGTATCGTATTCCATTAAATTACTGTTCTTGATAATAGTTTTAGGTATACTTTACAAGGATCCATGCACTACTGGCTTCTAAAAACAATATGAGGGAAGGAGGGCTGAATGGGGGAACAGGGAGGGAGAGAGAAAGAACAAATAATAAGAGAAAGGGGGATAGAAGTATAAAGGGCAAAAATTTTAAAAGAGGAACAAATGAAACAAACACATAGATGTACTAATAACAATAGTCAGATCTACAAAAATACAGATCACTGCCTGGAATAGTGAGTTTATAGTACCTCTGAGGACTTCTTTCTCTTGCAACTTCTATGACATATGATCCAGGGGCTATATTTTTGTCTTAGCCTCCTTGCACAGCCTGTTTGAATAATGGGTTATTTGACTTAGTCGTCAGGGTACAGTTCATTGAACCAGAGACAGACACTTGATCCAGGGAGAACAATTCATATTCTTCCTGTTAGGAATTTGGAATTGGGACACAATTTAGTCTCTCTTTGTCCCTTGAACTGAAATGAACTAGACTCAGGAACTGAGGTTGCCATTCTGGCAAAGACGTGTTTGTACCATGTTTATGGAAATGTTAAGAAAATCTTCAGAGAAAGAGATAATACTGAAACAATATCCCAGAGAGTAATGGAAACAAGAGTTCATGTAGCTGTAGATATAGGAAGAAAATAATTAGAGCTCTTGCCAGCCTTCTAGTTGGTGGTTTCAACCCATCATGTAGGGCAGCTGTGTTTCTTGCCTTTGAGCTCTATACCTTTATTAGTCACCTTTGGTTGCCATAACGAAATGCAATAGACTGGGTGACTTAAATAACAAGAGATTTGTTTTCTCAATGTGTATGCTAGAATTCCTACATCAGGGTGCCAGTGTAGTCTTGTTCTGGTAAGAGCTCTCTTCCGGGCTGCAGACAACCATGTTATTATTATGTTATTGCATGAGCAAGTGAGAGGTCTCCAGGGTCTTTTCCTCTTCTTATGAGGGTACTAGCCCATCATGACAGCCCCTTCCCATGACCTTGTCTAAGTGTAATTCTTTCTCCAGAACCTCATTTCCAAATACAATCAGGTTATGGGCTATGGCTTCAAGTTATGAATTTGTGGGGGATATAATTGCATTTATAGGAATAGGATTATCATTTCAAACCCAGCAGAACCCTGTATTTATGTTTCAGGGAGCCCTAATGGAAATGCCCTCAGAATCTGTATTATGTATTATTACCAAGTTATTCTTATAATTATTTTTTGCTTACTTATAAATTGTAGTCGGAGAAATTCTGTACCACAGGAATGTGAAGACTTGAGTTAAGGGATAAAGGTCAGCCAATAAATATTTAGCTCATTGTTGGCTGGAAAGAGGGACAGTCAATAGTCAGGAGCAAGGCAATAGCTACCAAACGGCAGGAGAGTACTGTGGATAAACATGAGATATTCAAGTGTTTATAACTTACTATGGTATATGTGTGGGGATAGAAGGTGATTAGGTGATTAGCCTAAATATACAGTGTTGATGAAGACAGATGCTGGCATTTTACAGCTCTTGTGTCTAACTGTTCAGAATTAAAGCCTAAAACAAACACCTATGGCTAAAACACCATCTATTATATGTAATAAATTTACATAAATGAATTATGAAACCCCAAATCATTTTTAATTTCTCTCTTTTCTTCAGGTATTAAGTTTGGATAATGTGTAAATCATTTGCAGTACTATCTTCAATGTTTCCAGAGTATGTCTTCTTTCCCCATCTTCACTACAACTTCAATTTGACTTTATTTCTCACCTCAACTGCTCCAATTGCTGTCCCTTTTGCTGTTATTATTCATCCTCTCCAAACTATTTTCCCTAAAGCATCTGGACAAATCTTTAAAAAGTAGAAATACTGGGGGATCCCTGGGTGGCGCAGCAGTTTAGCGCCTGCCTTTGGCCCAAGGCGCGATCCTGGAGACCTGGGATCCAATCCCACGTCGGGCTCCCGGTGCATGGATCCTGCTTCTCCCTCTGCCTATGTCTCTGCCTCTCTCTCTCTCTCTGTGTGACTATCATAAATAAATAAAAATAAAAAAAAGTAGAAGTACTGTATCCCTGTTTTGTTTAATTTAGCTTATTACTTCTGAATTGTCTGTTGAATAAAGTTCAATCTCTGTTTCATGATTTTAATGCCCTCCATGATCCCCACACTTTTACTCCTTGGAGTTTCATGCTTGGAACTATCAGTTTCAGTAAAATTTAACTGCTTTTGTTTCTTATCACGTAACTACCTCCCAGATGAAAAACCAAGAACTTTCTTAGATTCCCTGTATACTGACCACATAAAATCTCTTCATGATCCCTCAAAGTATTTCATTCTCCTCCAAATATAATCATTATCACCATGGATTATTTTCACTGTTTTTTCTAACTATATAAATGAAATGTGTGTATTACTTTATATATTTCTTCTTTACTCAACATTGTGAGATTTATCCATTTGTTGCTTGTAGCAGTATTTCATACATTTTCATTGCTATTTAGTATTTCACTATATCAATTTGCAACCATTTTAAAATTCATTATACTGTTTATGGACATTTCAGTAGTTTCCAGTTTAATATTATTACTAATCAAACTGTTATGAGCATCTCATATATGTCTCTTGATGAATGTATATTCATTTCTATTGGCTGTATATTTAAGAGTGAATTATATTCTTATGACTCAACCCAATTTCAATGTCATTTCCTTTAAGAAGACTTCTCCACTCCCCAACCTTATTTGCGTTAATTCGTCATCTTCTTTGTGTCCATAAAATCCTATGCTTCTCTTTAAGAGATGACTTATCAACCTTTATTGCAATGTGTTTACAAGCATGATTTCCTCAATAGATTGTAAGTTATTTGGGGGCAGGGGAGCTGCCTCATTAGTCTTTGTATTTGTAGCACCTATCAGAGTTTCTGGCACAAAGACAATGTTTAGTGACACATAATATTAAGGTAATCATATATATAAAAACCTACAGGGGGCACTTGCATGGCTCAGTTGGTTAATTATTCCACTCTTGATTTCAGCTCAGGTCATGATCTCAGGGTCATGAGATCAGTCCCTGCATTGTGCTCTACATTCAGGGTCAGTGTAGTTCTCTCCCTCTGCCCGCACATGCACATTCTTTCTTGCTCTCTTTCCAAAATAAATAAATAAACCTTAAAAAATAAAAAGCAAAAAAAAAAAAAAGAAAGAAAGAAAGAAAGAAACCTACTGAAGGATAGTGAAGAGTCCTAGAATTTTCTAAATAATAAATAAATCAGTAAAATTTATGATCACCTTCTATGTAACGAGACTGATGTCAGGTTATATTGGATATCAAGCAATAAAAAAACTGATTCCTGCCCTCAGGCAGCATACAATTTTGCTCAGGAGAATGCATTGATATTCCTAAAATACTAGAAACTAAGTAATCAGTAAACCGTATGGTAAAATGGCTCTTAGTATAATTCTATTTCAGAGAAAAAGGACAAGACTGCTGAAGTTGAAACATTCTGTAAGATGAACTAGAATGAGCATTGAAGAGGATTGCCCTGTTTTAGGAAGGAATAATAGAGGGAGCCTGAGGAATAGTGCAGCAATCTCAGATCTGCTAAAGTTAGCTTTCATTCTTCCAATCACTTCTCTGGAATAAACATGGTGTCTTGAGACATATTTTCTTTACTCCTAGAGTAAATTCGATGTGTTATAATCATAGTCTTCCATGCTTTGTTATATAAATTGGCCTTTATTCTTATACAGTTGGAATCCCATTGCAATATTTCATGAAAGGAGATGATAAATCTTGTGAAACATGATGAGGGTCAGAATTATGGCAGTGATAGTAAAAGCATTGGAGAGAGAGAGAGAAACATGTGGAAGTCATTAAAAGAGATGCTAAGTAGACCATAGTGGTACCAGAATATGGTCTTGAAGGGTGCTTTTTAATGAAGCAAAAAGGACACCCTGAGAAAAACTCTTGAAAGAAATATGGTTCTTAGTCAATTTGTGACCCAAAATATTTCCATGGAATATGGCAATATATTAATTTTTAATACTAAGCTTCTTATGAGTATGGAATCAAGATTTAGATCTAACATTTGACTACAAAATTCTTATGCTAAAATGTTATTCTCAATTATATGAAATAGCTTGTATTGATGTCTCATCAAAGACTTTATGAGTTATTGATTCATGTAACTCAGACACACACATAGAATGAAGTAGTAACAGGAAGTCTTCACCAACAGATTGAGAAAGGTCTTTATAACCAGGAAATCTTAGGCTTTGGAAAGTGTTTTAACTGAAGAGGACTCCAAGGCTGCTGCCTTAGTAATAGTTTCTCACCATGGGGCACATCAGAACCACAGGGTCAGTGATGAGCTTGTTGGGAAGGAAGATCTTCCTTTGCCCTATGGTCCTTCTAGCTAGAATTTGAATCAAACTGACATGAGACAGATTAACAGGAGAAAACCCAATTTAACAGATATACATATGGGGAAACATAGACATGAAATTCCATTACAATGAGGCAACATGAAGCTTATGTGAGCTAAGGAGAGGGGAGGGGTCTCAGGATACAAAAAGGAGAAGGCAGGGATCCCTGGGTGGCGCAGCGGTTTGGCGCCTGCCTTTGGCCCCGGGCGCGATCCTGGAGACCCGGGATCCGGGCTCCCTGCATGGAGCCTGCTTCTCCCTCTGCCTGTGTCTCTGCCTCTCTCTCTCTCTCTCTGTGACTATCATGAATAAATAAATAAAATCTTAAAAAAAAAAAAAGGGGAGAAGGCTCATTAACAGGAATGGGAAAGATGTTTTGAAAAACAAGGATATACACTATTACACCGTTTCTTCCATAAGGGGAAGTCTTCTTTAATAGCTCTCTTCCTGGGATCCCTGGGTGGCGCAGCGGTTTGGCGCCTGCCTTTGGCCCAGGGCGCGATCCTGGAGACTCGGGATCGAATCCCACGTCGGGCTCCCTGCATGGAGCCTGCTTCTCCCTCTGCCTGTGTCTCTGCCTCTCTCTCTCTGTGTGTGTGTGACTATCATAAATAAATAAAATTAAAAAAAAAAAAGAAAATATTTAATAGCTCTCTTCCTGGTACAGGATCTCCTTTCCAATGTTTAGGCAGTAGAGGGGGAGGCATGGAGCTTTTTCTACATCTGCTGGGTTGTGGTTATTTTTAACTTGAAATAATCTTTATGCCAAAGTGGCCCATCTTGGGGACACCTGCCCTTTTCTCCTACAAGCTTTAAAAATATTATTGCCTGGGATACCTGGGTGGCTCAGTTGGTTAAGTGTCTGCCTTCTGTTCAGGTCATGATCTTAGGGTCCTGGGATTGAGCCTGGCATCTGGGATTGATTTTAGGGTCATGATTTTAGGGTCTTGGGATTGAGCCTGCTTCTCCCTCTCCTTCTACTGCTCCCCCTGCTGTGCTCTCTTGCTCTCTCTGTTAAATAAATTAAAAAATATTTTTAAAAAATATTATTGCCTAGATACCACTTCTATTGATTTTCTTGAGTGGCTTGAGAATCACCATTAAAAAAAGAGAGAGAGAGAATGAAAATGGACCTTGGGTTTGGCATGATCTTTTAAATACAACACCAAATCGTGATCCATGAAAGAAAAAATTTTAAGTTGGACCTAAGTGAAATTAATTACTTCTGTCCTGGGAAAGACATTCTTAAAATAATTAAATCCTAATCCATGGTGTAGGAGAAAAATCTTTACAAATTACATATATGATAAAATACCAATGTCCAAAATATATGAAGAACATATAAAATTAAAGAATAAGAAAATAAATCAATAAAAATAATGGGCACATATGTGAAGAGGCAAATCATGAAAGAAAATGTGCAGATGGCAAAGAATCCTGTGACAAAGTGCTCAACATCACATGCCATTGTTAATTGGAAATTAAAACAACAATAAGATACCAGTACACACCTATTGAATGGCTAAAATTCAAAACACTGAAAACAATGTGAGTAGAATGGGAGTCAACAGGAACTCTCATTCATTGCTGATGGGAATGCTTAATGATACAGCCCCATTGGAGGGCAGTCTAGTGGTTTCTTATAAACTCACCATACTCATTTTATAATCTAGGAGTTTTGCTCTTTGGCATATACCCCCAAAAGCTATATATATATATATATATATATATATAGCTATATAAAGTTTTACGTGTTTATAGCATCTTTTTTTAAATTTTTATTTATCTATGATAGTCACAGAGAGAGAGAGAGAGGCAGAGACATAGGCAGAGGGAGAAGCAGGCTCCATGCACCGGGAGCCTGACGTGGGATTCGATCCCAGGTCTCCAGGATCGCGCCCCGGGCCAAAGGCAGGCGCCAAACCGCTGCGCCACCCAGGGATCCCTGTTTATAGCATCTTTAATGTAATTACCAAAACATAGAAGCAATCAAGATGTTCTTCAATAGGTGAATGGATAAACAAAATATGGTACATCTAGGCAATGGAATATTATTCCAAGAGAAAAAGAAATTAGCCATCAAGACATGAAAACACATGGAGGAAGGTTAAAAGCATACTGCTAAGTGAAAAATGCCATCCTGAAAAGGCTATATATTTTATGATTCCCATTATGTGACATTGTGGAGAAGGCAATACTATGGAAACATTGGAAAGATCAGTGGTTGCCATAAGCTCCCGTGCGGGGACCCTGATTAGGACTCCATCCCAGGACTCAGGGATCTCGACCTGAGCCAAAAGGCAGACGCTCAACCACTGAGCTATCCAGGTGCCCTAATTTATCAGTTTTAACAACTGTACCCCACTGATGCAAGATGTAAAAAATATTAGATGAGACTTGGCATAGGACTGAGGATCTATGGAGAACTTGTAAAATAACAAAGTCTTAATTGAAAACAAAGTGTCTCAGTTATTCTAATGTGCTGACATGGTGTAGAATTAATGAACTACGATGTCTGATTTGAGATCTGCAAGAAATTTGTGGCTATTTATCAGAATAGGGAAAATAGGACTATTGGTGGTATAGACGATGGAGTTCTATAGAAGATATTACTGTTTTGAATTGCCCGTCAACAATATAGGTAGAAATGCCCAGAAGACATTTCTTTCTTTCTATTTCTACGTTTCATATGCTATTTCAGATTCAAACTTTTTCCCCATTGCCATTATCCAAACAATATTTGAAAAGCCAATTACAGTTTAACATTTAAAAGCCTAATGGATTTGAAAAGAATGACTCAGAGCAACCTTCTAATTAGAAAATATTGCTGGGCTCAAGTTTCTATCCATAGCAACAATGCTTAAATGTTATCTCCTGCTTTGCCTATAGGTATATATTTTGCCACAAAATTATATACTCTTCCTAGATATGTAATTTTAACTTCAAGAGAGAGAGAGAGAGAGAGAGAGGTAGAGAGAAGGAAATGGGCACTAAAAACACCCCATAGTGTTTGGCATCACAAAAGCATATATATGCATAGTAGAGATTCTCATAACTAAACAGAGAAAATGAAATGTGTTCCTCCAGAGACAGAAGTATTTCCTAGATAACCAAATAACACTCCTGTTTAAAGATATTTCTTTCTTTTGTTTGTGGCTACTTAAAATACTCTACAATTCTTTCAAAACAGTTAAGAACTGCATTTTGAACTCTGATGTTGGTTTCATTTATCCTTTACCTTGCTGCAGACACTCTAGCAGTTCATCAAAATGCAATCTTATCTCTGGAATTTAGAATATTCCAAACACTACTAAAAATGAGTTGGTTTGGTAAGATAAAACTGAAGTATCATTCTTTTCATTTTTATATAGTTAAAGTCAGTCATTGAAGGTGAAGTATTTAGTTTTTCTATGTCTACAAAATGAAACAAAGATAATTGAAGTGATTATTATCCAATAAGCATATTTTAATCGAAATTACGTTTACAACTGACAGGTAACATTGCATAATATTAAGATATACAGCATATTACAATGATACTTTCTTATATATATGAGGATGACATGTAGGGGTGTGTGTGTGTGTGTGTGTGTGTATACATACACAGATACCCGATTACTTATGTAGTGATATTTATCACATTACATGATTATAGTACAATATTATTGTCTATATTATTTATACTGTATGTTAGATCTCTATGACATATTTACTACTTGTTATAAGTTGCATCCTTAAACACTATTAGTCTACTTGCCCCATCCTTTGTTATAACAGTAAACTGTTATTTTACGATATGTTTTTTACTGGTTGAACTTTTTTAGTTTCCATAAATAAGTGATGTCATACAGTACTTCTTTTTCTCTGACTGATCTTGTTTAGTCTCATGTGCTCAAGTTCCATCTGTGTTGTGGCAAATGAGAGGATATCTTCCTTTCTCATGGTTCAATACTATTACATTGTGTATATGTAGCACATCCTTTTTTATTACCCATCAGTCCATTGTTGGCCATATTGTATGTTTCCATATCTTGGCAACTGTAAATAGTGTTGCATTAAAAATGGAAATGCAGGTAGATTGTTGAAATTCTGTTTTCATTTTCTTTGGGTATATATTCAGAAATGCAATCACTGGATCTTATATGAGATTTACTAATTTCTTTGAGGAACTTCCATCTTGTTTTCAATAGTGGTTGGATCAATTTGTATTTGAATCAACAATACATAGGGTTTTTTTTCCACCACATCCTCACCAGCACCTGTTTTCTCTTGTCTTCTTGATGATTGCCATACTAATAGGTGTGCCATACCTCACTGTGGTTTTGATTTGTATTTCCCTAATGACTGGTGATTTTGAGTATGTTTTCATGTTTCTGTTGGCCATTTTAATGTCCTTTTTGGAGAAATACCTCTTTAGTTCTGTCCATTTTTTAATTAGATACTTTGGGGTTTTATTGTTGAATTGACGGAGTTCTTTATATATTTTGGATGTTAGCCCCTTATCCCGTATATGGTTTGCAAATATTTTTACCTTTTCTATAGGTTGTATCTTCATTTTGTTTTTTCCATTGTTCAGAAACTTTTGATTCTGATATAATATGTTGACTTTTGCTTTTGTTGCTTGTGCTTTTGGCATCATTAACAAAATATTATTACCAAGAACAATATTGATGAGCTTTTTCCTTATTTTTTCCCTGGGAATTTTATTTTATTTTATTTTATTTTATTTTATTTTATTTTATTTTATTTTATTTTATTTGCACTTCTTTTTTTTTAATAAATTTATTTTTTATTGGTGTTCAATTTACCAACATACAGAATAACACCCAGTGCTCATCCCGTCAAGTGCCCCCCTCAGTGCCCGTCACCCATTCACCCCCACCCCCTGCCCTCCTCCCCTTCCACCACCCCTAGTTCGTTTCCCAGAGTTAGGAGTCTTTATGTTCTGTCTCCCTTTCTGATATTTACCACACATTTCTTCTCCCTGGGAATTTTATGGTATCAAATCTTCTGTTTAAGTCTGTTCCATTTGAAGTTAATTCTTGTGAGTGGTTTGAGATAGGTGTCAGTTTCATTGTTTTGTATGTATTTTTCCAGTTTTCCCATTACTGTTGAAGTGAGTATTCATTCCCTAACAGGTATTCTTGGCTCCCTTGTCGTATATTAGCTGACCATATATGCTGGGTTTTAATAGTTTCATTTTGAATTTTTTTGTATAAGGTGTATATATATATATTTAAAGATTTTATTTATTCATGAAAGACACAGAGAGAGAGAGAGAGAGAGAGAGAGAGAGAGAGGCAGAGACTCAGGCAGAGGGAGAAACAGGCTCCAGGCAGGGAGCCTGATGTGGGACTCGATCCTGGGTCTCCAGGATCAGGCCCTGGGCTGAAGGCGGTGCTAAACTGCTGAGCCACCCTGGGCTGTCCAGGTGTGAAGTTTTATATAAAAGTAGATTTCCTTGGGATATAGATGCCCAGTTGCTCTGTCACTAACTGTTTAAAAAATCTATCCATCCTCTATTGAATTGTTTTTACACCTTTGTCAAAAGTTGAAAATATTTGTGTAGATCTAGTTCTTCTCTATTTTGTTACATTTTTCTGTATATCCATGCTTTCACAAATATCCCACTCTTTCATTAATGTTGCTCTATAATCCTTATCATTGGGAATAATGACTCCTCCTACCTTATTTTTATCAAAAGTGTTTTAGATTTTATAAGTCCTTTGCCTTTCCTTATAAGTTTTCGAATAATTTTGTCTTTATCTACCGAAGTATTTGCTGGAAGTTTGATAGAAATTGTGTTAAATTTATATACCAATTTAGGCAGAATTGACATCTTTACTATGTTTAGTTTTGCAGTCCTTGAGTATGATAAATCTTTCTAATTATATATCTTATACATGTTTTGCTGAGCTTATACCTATGAATTTCATTTTCTTTAAAGCAGTTATAACTGATATTTTGTTCTGTGACTAATATGAGCAAACTTACTGGTTCTGGGACTGTTTTTGTTTATTTGTTTTTTAAAACAGTTCTTAAGACTCTATGTGGATGATCAAATCTGCAGAAAAAAGACAGTTTACTTCTTTTTCTCAAATATGTATCTTTTTTGTTTCTTTTCCTTGCTTTATAGTATTATTATGAATAAGATTAAAGAAAGCAATTATCCATGGCTTTTTCTGGATTATACTGGGAAGGCATTCAGTATTTCATCTTTAAGTATGATAATAGTTCTAGTTTGTTTTTATCAAAGCATGTTCTCATGTGTGCATTTATTGCTATAAATCTCCTTCTTAGCTTTAACTATATATGTAATTGAATTTTTTATTCTGAAGTGTACATTATTTAATATTAACAGAACTACTCGTATTTACTTTTAACATAATGTTTGAATTAGATTTATTTTGCATTCTTTATACTCAACTTTTTTCCTTGTTTGAAGTGAATTTTGTGTAGGCAGAATAGAGTTGGTTCCTGTTTTATATCTATTCTACTAATCTCTGCCTTTTCTTTGGTGTATTTATACCTTTTATGTGTAAATTATTAATATGTGATGCATAAACTCTACCGTTTTACTGTTTGTTTACTGTTTCTTTCCTTTGCTTCTGGTCCCCTTTTTGCTCTCTTCTTTCAGTGAATAATTTACATGTAGTTAATAATGTCATCATTTATAAAAGTCTTCACTTTTGTGTACTTTTATTCATGATTGGTGTATGAAATAAAATACAAACATAACAACATTGAGTACCACATCAGATATGACTTAAGAAACAAATGGTAGGGGCACCTCGAGTGTCTCAGTTGGTTAAGCATCCGACTCGATTTCTGCTCCGGTTATGATCTTGTGGTCCTGAGATAGAGCACTGTGTTATTGGGCTCTGCTGGGCCTGGAGCCTGCTTAGGATTCTCTCTCAACCCTGTCCCCCTCCCCCCACCCAGTCTCTTCCTCTCACTTTCTCAAATAAGTAAATCTAAAACAAAAAAGAAACAAATGATAAGAATCATTTATTGTATTTACCCTTATTTTTCTTTTTTTCCTATCTGAAGTTCTAAGACTTCACTTTTCACTTCATTTCTTTTCTTTTTGGAGAACTTTCTTTAGTCATTTTGAGATGTTAACTTGCTTTTTCAATTCCACTCTTTTCCTTCTTTTTCTGGAATTCCCTTTATACAAATGTTGGATCTTTTGCTTTCGTCCCAGAGGTCTCTGAGGCCCTGTTCTTTTTCTCTGCTTTTTAAATTGTGTGACTTCTACTGATCTGTCCTGAAGTCTACCAATTCTTTTCTCAGCTTCTTTCACTTCTGTATTGAGATCATGCAGAAGTTTTTTTTTCTTTTTGTCTTTTCCAGTTGTATAGTTTCCATTTGTTTTTTTCATGCTTCTATATTTTTGCTCAGATTTTATATTCTTTCATTTATTTAGAGATAATTTATAATTTCCTATGAAGCATTTTTATGATGTCTTTGTGCCTGCTGGTCAGAGCCATGTGGGCAGAAGCGACTCCCTAGGCTTTGTTGTCTCACTTGGGGCATGGGTAACACTGGGTTTCTGGGACAAAAAGCATTTCTCTTAGCTTGCTGTACAGGTTGCTTCATGCAGTGAGCTTCTTGGTCAGTCTCTGCCATTCCTGCAGGGAAGAGGAATGTATCTATCTGGACCACTTATATCATTGCATGAGAGGTTGATAAATGTAGTCTCTGAATTTCTCTCTGCCACTAGCTTTGAGGTAAGGAAACATGAGGCCTGGGTTTTTGTTGTTGTTGTTGTTTTGTTTTTCCAACTGTAGAGTGGTTAGATAGGAAACACCAGTATGGACCATCTTCTCCTCTTTATCCAGAGCAGGGCAACATGAGAATTTGGTTGCCTTTTGTTGCTGGGTGGTTGCCTAGGAGATGTATGACCTGAGTCTTCCTCTGCTAGTGAGTGGTAGGATTAGAAACACTAGCCTCATTGGCACTCACTTTGTTGGCACAGCTGACCTCTGGTACTATCAAGTAGGAAAGGCAAATGGGAAGTGCTGCCGTATTTCTGCTCTCACTGCCAATGTGTGACATATGGCTCCATATTTTAAATAACTCAACTTTATCTCACCTTCAGTTTCTCTACATATATACAAAGTCAAATAGGGCTATTCTGTAAATTACTTTTATCTCTGTAAAGTGTTGCATAATGTAGTTCAGGCTGGAAATTTCCCAAACTTTAATCTTGAGTTATGTGAAATAAATGTTATGCTTTAGAAGTTTTATAAAATTATAATCTTATAATTATATATATAAATTAGTTAGAACAATGATGCATAGTTTTAACCAACAGATTTTATTCAAGATAGTGAGAAAAGTTTTTCTCACATAAACATTAGAGAAGCAAATTAGAATAAATTCTCTCTTAAAGGTTCAAGAATTTCTGTGCTTCCAGCTCAGTTGGTTTCATTGGAAAATGGTCAGACTGATGTACATCATTTGTTGGATACCTGGTTGATTTCCTATGAAATTATCATGGACAAAAAGTTCATACCAGTGATCTCTCTTGTCATCTGTAGCTTTTATAACACATTGCCTTTATTAACTGCATGGTTACACTATAGCTGGTGTGTGTATGTGTGTTTGTGCACTCTCACATGTGTGTTTTGCCTATGTGTATAAAAGAATATTAATGAAATGTAGTAAAAATAGAACTTATTTTGCTTTTCATGATGTTTTATATTGCCATACATCTTTAGAGTATATTGTTTGCATGATACATTATTGTCCTCTTCCATTCATTCAGATTCCTAAGAAGTCTGGTTATCTATATAATGTATTTTTTAAAATCCTTTTTGTTGTTTACATATCTGGAAATTTTCATACAATGCATTGTTTAGGCATTCTGATTCGGCAGACAAATTTTACTAAAACCACTGAATATTATGTTTTTGATAATGAAATCTATAATTATCCTGGAATTTCAGATAAATCTGTAGCTTGTTCTGTAGATTACAGCAGAAAAGTTTGTGATCAGATATAATTAATAATGATTTATCCATTAATTTTAGAAACATTTCTTGAGCACCTAGTATATGCCAAACCCAAGATAGGAATATAAAGATTAATAAGACACTGAATATTATTTTCAATTGATCTAGTTTTAAACTAGATCTTTCCTACATACAAATCCTGTTAATGGGAAACACTGTTTACTGATTCTGCCTTTTTTCAAATATTCTGAGGAAACTCTTGGATGAGAAACAGGAGGACCCATTATTAATAAGAATATTGAATTTGACCTATGTATTCTGTAATACATTTTTGTGATTTTAAACTTTATTGCTAGAAATGAAAATTTTACGAAGCCATGGGATAGGATTTTTTTTGGCTAGATTGGGTTTTTGTTTGAATTTTTTGTTTATTTTATTTTTGGGAAGAGGTTGATATATCAACAGTATTAAGGAAGTTTTAAAAGGAGAAAAATTCTATAATTATATAATCCTAATGCAGCTATTTTCATTCTTGTGCATTCCCTTTCTTGTCCTTATCCACTTACACACATGTTTTCACATAATTGCAATTTGTTGTACATGTTGTTCTATGCTTTTTTCTTTTGCATTTAATGTGATATAACTCTTAACCATGTTTTATATAAAATAAATAGTTTTAATAGCTGAGTAACAATCTTGCATTCATGTAGGAGTCTTTTTCTATGAAAGGTCAGACAATGTGTTTAACAGTTTTCTCTCAGTTAACTGATTTTGTTTCAGATTTCACAAATTATTTTACTTGGGCATGAGTTAGTTGGGTTTGTATACTACAACTTTATGAGTGTGGACTTTTCACTGAATTCAAATCAGCTTAAAGCTGAGTCTATATAGGGATGCCTGGGTGGCTCAGTTTAAGCATCTGCCTTCGACTCTGCGTGATCCCGGAGTCCGGGATCAAGTCCCACATTGGGCTCCCTGCATGGAGCCTGCTTCTCCCTCTGCCTATGTCCCTGCCTCTCTCTTTCTGTTTCTCTCATGAGTAGATAAATAAAATCTTTAAAAAAGAAGCGGAGTCTATATAGGTAAATTGTTTCATTACCTGAAATAACCTTGAGAAAAAAAATGGTCTCATTGGAGGATTACTTTAGAGAAATACGGAAATGGGAATGGATGTAATTTCCATTGGGGCACTCTTCCTTCCCTTTTTAATTAATAATTAATTAATTAGAGAAAGGGAGAGAAAGAGAGAGAAAATATAGAAAGGGCACAGGGAAAGGGAGAGAGAATCTCAAGCAGACACTCCGCTGAGCAAGGAACCCCATAAGGGGCTCAATCTCAGGACCCTGAGATCATGACCTGAGTCAAAATCAGTAAGTGGATACTCAACTGACTGAGTCACCCAGGTCCCTCCCTGACTTTCTATTATAGGATGATTCTTCTTGTTTTAGATAGTTTGCACTGTATCTTTTGTACTTCATCATATTGTATTTCTTGTGACCATGTTATTATTGTATAAATTAGATGCTTATAAAATTAATTGAATTGTTTTGAAATCAGATCTCTAACTTATGAGCAATAAACCATACTTTTCCTGGATTTTACAATCATGGGATAAAGATATAGCATGAGTTAACCAATGGTAGTGAAAATTGATCTTTATACATTTTTCCTTTGTTGATTTTTGATAAAACATATTAAGCTTCATTCTGATGCATTTAAACTCTTAACCCAGTGATTTATCTCATTTCAATTAAATTGCTTCATTTGAATGGAATTTTTAAGAAATAACTCTGTTTCTATCCTTATAAATTGCAAACTCTTCAACATCTGATTGAGTTTTGTATTGTTAGATGAACTTCACATTTTTTCTCTTGAATATCTAGTAGGAACCAACTTTGTGAACTATAACCTTTTTTATTTTGTAAATTAAAATGAAAACTCCTGTTTTTAAATGGAAGGGACTTCTATTTTAATGGAAGAGTGCATTTGCTCCTCTCTTATATATAATTCCAGGGGGATTAATTAGTAAAGCTCTGATTAAAAATGTGTCATAGTACCTGCTCCTGAGGAATAGTGTTCCCTGCTGAGAGAGCTTTGCAGTGCATAGAAGAGAACTTATAATGCCACACTCGGAGCTTTTTATTTATTTCATCTGGGAGGTAACATAATACATTATAAATGGATCTACATAAATGTAAACAGGGAGATATTTGGTGCAATTTACTCAACCTGAACTTATTATGTATATATGTTGCCTTTTCACCATGTGGGCTCTCACACCTCGACAGCAAACCTTAACCCTGTGTTCATCTCGAATGCAGAAAGTTCTTTTCTTTCCTAGCTAAGACTCTGATTTTGTTGCTTATCTAGGAGTATCTAGGAGGCTGATTAGTATTACATTTTTGATCTGGTGGGAAATGCTCTCTGCTCAATTAATTGAATGCTTTTCTTATTTTCAAAAAGATTGTGAGATTCATTGGTGTCTGTGTCTCAGTACTCTTAGGTACATCAGTGAAAAACAACTTGCTTTTTTAGCTACCTAGGTTTAAAATAAAATGAGGGTAGCCCGGGTGGCTCAGCGGTTTAGCGCCACCTTCAGCCCAGGGCATAATCCGGGAGACCCAGGATCGAGTCCTGTGTCAGGCTCCTTGAATGGAGCCTGCTCCTCCCTCTGACTGTCTCTCTCCCTCTCTGTATGTCTCTCATGAATAAATAAACAAAATCTTTAAAAATAAATAAATAAATAAAAATGAAAGGAAATGAATGAGAAATTATGAGAAGAGGGGCAGGGCATACTAGAGGCAAAAGCAAATGAGGAATTGTCACCAGGGTACTTATTTAATTATTATGACATCTATGATTTTTCCTACTAAATAAGATAGACTATGAGCACATTAATATTATTAAGTCTGAGCTAAATTCAAAACTTTGTCTCCTTTTTGTGGAGTCTTTGGTTATGATGCCGGCTTCATAAAATGAGTTTGGAAGTATGCCATCCCTTTTTATCCTTTGAAACAGCTTTAGTAGAATAGGTATTATTTCTTCTTTAAATGTTTGACAGAATGCCATTGGGAAGACATCTTGTCCTGGGCCTTTGTGTCTTGGGAGGTTTTTGATGACTTCTTCAATTTCCTCCCTGGTTATTGGCTTGTTCAGGTTTTCTAATTCTTCCTGTTCCAGTTTTGGTAATTTGTGGTTTTCCAGAAATGCATCTATTACTTCTAGACTGCCTCATTTGTTGGCATATAGTTGCTCATAATACATTTTAAAAATCATTTGTATTTACTTGGTATTGGTTGTGATCTCTCCTCTTTCATTTGTGATTTTATTAATTGGAGTCTTTTTTCTTTTTAATAAGGCTGGCTAGGTGTTTCTCTAATTAATTCTTTCAAGGAACCAACTCCTGGTTTTGTTGATGTGTTCTACAGTTTTTCTAGTCTCTATTTCATTGGGTTCTGCTTGAATCTTTATTATCTCTATTCTTCTGCTTGGTGTAGGTTTTACTTGCTCTTCTTTCTCCAGTTCCTTTACGTGTGAGGTTAGCTTGTATATTTTAGTGTTTTCCTTTTTTGAGGGAGGCTTGTATTGTGAAGTATTTCCCTCTTAGGACCGCTTTTGCTGTATCCCAAATATTTTGAACGATTGTGTCTTCATTTTCATTAATTTCCATGAGCCTTCTTAATTCTTCTCTAATTTCTGCATTGACCCATTCATCTTTTAGTAGGATGCTCTTTAACCTCCATGCATTTGAATTTCTTCCAAACTTCTTCTCGTGATTGAGTTCTAGTTTCAAAGCATTGTGGTCTGAAAGTATGCAGGGGACAATCCCAATCTTTTGGTATTAGTTGAGACCTGATTTGTGACCCAGTATGTGGTCTATTCTGGAGAAAGTATCATGTGCACTTGAAAAGAATGTATATTCAGTTGTGTTCGGAAGGAAAGTCCTGTATATATCTGTGAAATCTATTTGGTCCAGGGTATCATTTGAGGCCCTTGTTTCTTTGGTGATGCTCTGCTTAGAAAATCTATCATTTGCTGAAAGTGCCATGTCAAAATCTCCTAACATTAGTGTATTACTATCTAAGTATGTCTTTACTTTGGTTATTAATTGATTGATATACTTGGCAGCTCCCACATTAGGGGGCATAAATATTCATGATTGTTAGGTCATCTTGTTGGATAGACCCTTTAAGTATGATATAGTGTCCCTCTTCATCTCTTACTACAGTTTTTGGGATAAACTTTAATTTATCTGATATGAGGATGGCTACCCCAGCTTTCTTTTCGGGACCATTTGAATGATAAATGGTTCTCCAACCTTTCATTTTCAGGCTGGAGGTGTCCTTAGGTCTCAAATGAGTCTCTTATAGACAGCAAATAGATGGGTCTTGCTTTTGTATCCTGTCTGAAACCCTGAATCTTTTGATGGGATCATTAAGCCCATTCATGTTCAGAGTAACTATTGAAAGATAGGAGTTTAGTGTCATTGTATCGCCTATTCAGTCCCTTTTTTTGTGGATGGTTTCTTTGGGCTCCCTCTTTCTTTTACAGGGTCGCCTTACTTTTTCTTGCAGAGCTGTTTTGGTGGTCACATATTCTTTTAGTTTCTGTCTATCTTGGAAGCTCTTTATCTCTCCTTCTCTTCTGAATGACAGCCTTGCTGAATAAGTATTCTTGGCTGCATGTTCTTCTCATTTAGTACCGTGCATATATCATGCCAGCCGTTTCTGGCCTGCCAGGTCTCTGTGGAGAGGTCTGCTGTTAATCTGATATTTCTCCCCATAGAAGTTAAGAATCTCTTGACTCACACTGCTTTAAGAATTTTCTCTTTATGTTTGAAATTTGCAAGTCACTATTAAATGTCGAGGTGTCGAACAGTTTTTATTGATTTTTGGGGGAGTCTTCTCTATTTCCTAGATCTGAATGCCTGTTTCCTTCTCCAGATTTGGGAAGTTCTCAGCTCTGACTTGTTCAAATATACTTTGTGGTCCTCTCTCTCTCTCCCTCTCTCTCTCTCTCTCTCTCAGCTTCTTCTGGAATCCCAGTTAGACGTATATTCTTCCTTCACAAGCTATCATTTATTTCCCTAAGCCTTTCCTCTTCATCTTTTTTCTCTTTTATCCTCAGCTTATTTCTTACCATCACCTTGTCTTCTATGTCACTCACTCTTCCACCTCATTAAGCTTAGCAGTTAGAACATTCAGTTTGGATTGCATCTCATTTAATCTATTTTTAATTTTGGACTGATTAGATCTCAATTCTGCAGTAAGGAAATCTCTAGAGTATTTTATGCTTTTTTTCCAGAGCCACCAGTAGCTTTATAATTGTACTTTTGAATTGAAATTCTGACATCGTATCAAAATCCAAAATCTGTAACTCTGTTGAAGAGTACTCTTTATGGTTCTTTCTTTTGTGGTGAATTCTTCCTTCTAGTCATTTTGCTCAGTGTAGAGTGGCTGTATGAGTGGGCTGAGTCAAAAATATCAACCACGACCTAAGTAAATTTCACCCTAGATGATTCTGATGAGGTCAGAGACCAGAAAATAAAATAAAATAAAAAGAAGAACAGAACAAAATAAAACAAAAGGACCACTAAAGTGAAAAAGGAATTTTAAAACAAAGTAGTAAAAATAAAAAGCCAAAATCCAAAAACAAAGAAGATGAAAAAGAAAAAGAAAAAAAAGTGAAGAAAAGAGGAGAAAGACAAAAAAAATGGGGGGATGGTGATGGTGAGGAAGTTGTAGTAGTGGGAGAATGTAGTCTACCTGAGGGGTCCTAGAAGGTGATCCTTTTGGTTCTGAGTGTATTTTGTTCTGTATGTTAGAAGATGCTCAGTCCCAAATTTATATAACCAGCAATAATTGTAGAAAGCCCCAACATTGGGGATCCCTGGATGGCTCAGCAGTTTACCACCTGCCTTCGGCCTAGTGCATGATCCTGGAGTCCTGGGATCGAGTCCCACATCAGGCTCCCTGCATGGAGCCTGCTTCTCCCTCTGCCTGTGTCTCTGCCTTCCTCTCTGTGTGTCTCTCATGAAAAAATAAATAAAATATATTTTTTAATGTCCCAACATTGACCAAAAAAAAAAAAAAAAACCATAAGCAAGATAAAAGATGAGGGCAGACTGGGAAGGAAGAGCAAATATAATCTCATAGAATGAACCAACACGGTGTTCTACTTGGTTCTGGGTGTATGTTGGCCGTGTTTTAGAAGGTATTAACTTCCACCATTGTAAAATAAAACAAGGGGACTCCTGAATGGCTCAGCGGTTGAGCACCTGCCCCTGGCTCAGGGCCTGATTCTGCGGTCTCAAGATCGAGTCCCACATCGGGCTCCTTGCCTGGAGCCTGCTTTTCCCTCTGCCTACATCCCTGCCTTTCTCTCTGTCTTTCATGGATAATAATAATAATAATAATAATAATAATAATAATAATAAAACGATGCAGAAAAAACAAATACCCATAACTTGTATATCTACCAAAATTAAATGAATACATTGAAGGGAATCCAGATGTGAAAAATATATCTAAGAAATATGAAAGTAAAAGAGGAACAAACTTAAAAATGAAGAGGTGGTAAAATAGTGCAGTTAAGGTGGGAAAAGAGAAAAAATATTGGAAGTTTTTAGTCTGATATAAAAACTAGTCATAATGGAAAAAGAAAAAAAAGGAAAAGGAAAAGAAAGGGCCATCTAGTTCTCTATGCTATCTTCCCTCAGTCCTGGAGCTTTCCAGCACTGCTCGGTCAAGCTCTTGCTCTTCCCCTGTCCTTCCAGCTGTTCTCTGGGGGAGGGACTGCTGTGCTGATTCTCAGGTGTGTGCACCTGGGGGAGCTGCCCCACCCCCTGCCAGGTGAAAGGCTCAGTGGGAGCAGTTTATCCCGTGAGGCCCCTGCTCCCTGGCAGCCCGCTCTGTCCCAGGCACAGGGTGACACCAGGAGGGACAACCCCACTGGCGGCGGCCAGCTCTCCAGGCCTGGAGTCAGCTCCCGCAGTAACTACCGCAGCTCCCCGTCCACAGGGGCCTGGGTGCTCCGGGGGCGGGGGGCGCTGACCTGCAGAGCTCGGGGTGCCCGGTGGCAGGATCTTCCTCGCTGTCCTGGGCCCCCTCTGCCTCCGCCTGTCCTGGGGGGGAGTGCCGGATCCTGGGCTATGTCCCTGGGGTGCCCTGGGCTCCAGGGCCTGCACTGCTGGAATCGCGCTCCCGGGGCTGTGCAGCCCCGTCCCTGCGGAGCCACCGCCTGAGCTGCTCCCGGGCCCCGCTGGGCGCTCCAGACCTTTAGGGAGCTCTGCCCTCGGAGTGCGGGGTGCTCTCCCTCAGGCACCCCTCCTCTGTTAGTGACCCCGGGAACCTGGGGGCTCTACTGCCCCTCCTGCAGTTCTGCCGAGTTCCCTGCTAGGGGCTTTTCCGTCTGGAAGAATCCGGCGTGGAATTTTAAAGTTCCCACTTCTCCGGGGCTGGGCTCTCCTGTCCTGGGGCTCTGCCCCCCACCCCCGGCCTTAGGCCAGCTCCTTGGGGCCCCTCCCCCACTGGATGCTTTTTAATTTTTTTTCTGTCTTCCTACCTTGTTAGAAGTGAAAACCCTTCTCTCTGTAGCGTTCCAGCTGTTCTCTCTTTAAATCTCAGGTCGAATCCGTAGGTGTTCAGGATGATCTGAAAGTTATCTAGGTGAGTTGGTGGGGCCGGGTGACTTGGGGACCCCACTCCTCCACCAGCTTGCCCCGCCTCCCATCATTTCTAGCTTTTAATGTAAAGCGAGTGATATGTGACTCTTCCTTTCATTTGAACTCAAAGGCCATTGTAGAGTCATTCATTGACCTAATTTCTTCATTATTAGTTTTTCTCATGGAATAGGGAGGACAGTGGAAAGGGAGAGAGATAGGAAAATGCCAGTCCATGGAGACGTCAGAACACTCACATCATTTATCCAATAAGTTCACCATCTTAAATGCGTGTGGTGTGTGGAACCCCAAGGCAATTAACAGTGGCACCATCAAAGATTGGTTGCTGACAGATCAGTATAAGAAATGTAATAATGAGAAAGTTTTAAACGTTGCAAGAATTGCCAAAATATTACATAGCAATAAGGGAAGAACAAAATGCCATTGGAAAATTGTACTTGTAGACGTGCTGAATGCGTCACTCCCCTAACTTTCAATTTGTGAAAAATGCATTACCTGCAAAGAATAATAAAGCAAAGCACAATAAAACAAGGTGTGCTTATATAGAGAAAGTATTACATTCTTATTTTCTATCTTGAAATATGTTGTCACAACAGTAATCAATCCATTTGCTGATTGTCTAGTGTAATGCTTTTCAACTATAATATGTAAATGAATCACTTGAATATATTGTCAGAATGCAGATTATAATTCACTAGGTAAAAAATAGAGCTTGAGACTCTGCATCTCTAATAAGTTCTGAAGAGATGCTGATGGACCACACTTTGAGTAGCTTAGCAAACAAATACGTGTGAGTTTCCTAAGTGCCACATTCTATGCAAGGGTATAATTGCACAAAAATGTAATACTTAATACCTGTTCTTTTAGAGCTTAGAAGGAAAAGTGTGTGTGTGTGTGTGTGTGTGTCTGTGTGTGTGTGTTTGTGTTAGATTAGGGAATGTATAGACCCATAATTGGAAAGTGTAATTAATATGGCTATTTCATTCCTTCAAATTCAATCCTGAAATAATGTGTAATATTTTAACTAACAATTTAAGGAGTTCTCTATATAGAAATACAGCCTCAAGAGTATACAATTTTTGTCCTGTGTGTCTTATGTCTTACCACCTCTCCCTAGAACAATCATATTCTCATTATCCTCAATTTTCTTCCTTTAGCCTGGTAAGCAGTACTGTAACTGTGAGTTGGATTTACTGTTGCAATTATAATGAGTGCTATTGTGTTTAATGTCTTGTACCAGGGATCCCTGGGTGGCTCAGCTGTTGGGCATCTACCTTTGACTCGGGGCATGATCCTGGAGTCCTGGGATCAAGTCCTGCATTAGGCTTCCTACATGGAGACTGCTTCTCCCTCTGCCCGTGTCTCTGCCTCTCTTTCTGTCTCTCATGAATAAATAAATGAAATTTTAAAAATTTCTTGTACCATACATAAATAGGTAGTATTATCCCTTTTTTAAATCAAACATTTTTAAAGTCAAAATTTTATGATCTGAATGACACAAGACATTTGTTTTCCATATTTTAACAAAAATGGTCTAAAGTATGTCTTTGACTTATCTGTTCTGTTATTCCCTATATATCCCAACCCTAAGTTTCTTGATTGTCAACGTTGTCTACATCTGTGGGGAGCTTCAATGTCATCAGTGGGGAATGTCATATGACTTGGTAAATAATATATAAAATATAGGCAGCCTGTGAAACTGAAATCACGTAGAATTTGTTATTTCTAAAGTGAATCTTATTTTAAGACCTGCATTTCACCATCATACTTGTTTTGGGAAATTTAAACGATGAGCCTTCTGGTGTGGTCATAGAGAAATTCTCCATTAGATTAAACTGTTTTATTGTAATTAAATTATACATTCACATGCAGTTTTTAAAAAAGATTTACTATTTCTTTTTTTTTAAAGATTTATTTATTTATTTATGATAGACATAGAGAGAGAGAGAGAGAGAGGCAGAGACACAGGAGGAGGGAGAAGCAGGCTCCATGCAGGGAGCCCCACGTGGGACTTGATCCTGGGACTTCAGGATCACACCCTGGGCCAAAGGCAGGTGCTAAACCGCTGAGCCACCCAGGGATCCCCAGATTTACTATTTCTTTTAGAGAGAGAGTATGTGTCCATGAGCCTGCCCGTGAGTGAAGGGGGGTGCAGGTGGAGAGGTAGAGGGAGAAGGAGTCTTAAGTAGACTCCACACTGAGTGTGGAGCCCAATGCAGGATTTAATCAGAACCTGAGTGGAAATCAAGAGTCCGTTGCTTAACCGACTGAGCCACCCAGACACTCTTGTGTTGATCATGTTTTTGATGACAAGTCTATGAGCTTTTTGCCTTGGCCTACATCCCATAGATATCACCTTTGCTATTTTTTCAGACTTTTATAGTTTTAAATTTCACATTAAATTCCATGATCTTTTAGAGTTAATTGTTGTATAAATTGTGAAGCTTAGGTTGAAGTTCATTTGTTTTCCTGTCATGGACAAATACTTGAGCACCATTTATTTAAAAGGCTATTTTAATGCCATTAAACAGCTTTTACATTTTTGCTAAAAAATCAAATGGGCATATTCATGTGGGTTTATTTCTGTTTTTTTAAAGGTTTTATTTTTATTTTTTTTAAGGTTTTATTTTTTAAGTAATCTCTACACCCATTGTGGGGCTCAAATTTACAACCCCAAGATCAAGAGTTCCATGTTCCACCACCTGAGCCAGCCAGGCACTCCTATTTCTGGGTTGCTTAATTTTGTTCCATTGATCCCTCTGCCAATGTCCCCCTGCCATGATATCTGTAATTGTGTTGTAACACTTAAAAGCAAGTAGAGTGATGCATCTCACATGTGATTCTACTTTTTCAAAATCATTTTAGTTATTCTAGGGCTTGAGCATTTGTGTATCAGTTTTATAGTAAGCTTATCTGTGTCTACACAAATTTTGCCAGTATTTTGATGGGAATTGTGGTAAGCTTATAGTTCAATTTGTGGGGAATTGGTATCAATATTATGAGTGAACACTGTATGTCTTTTAATTTATGTTGATGTTCTTTGATTTCTTTTATCTGCATTTTATACTTTTCCTCAAACAAGTCCTGAATTATATGTTGTTAGATTTATACTTAAGAAGTTTTCTGAGCACTTGTAATTGTATTAGAATTTCATACTTGTCTGTGTATTCACTGCTTATATATATTTGATATGTGATATTTATCTTCTATCCTGTCATCTTGCTGAATATACTTTTTCTAGCAGGTTTTTGGTAGAATACTTGGATTTTGTAGCATGTCATCAAATATTGATAGTTTTAATTCTTCCTTTCTCTTTTCTATAGGTTTTAATTTTTTCTTGCTTAATCAGCAACTAGAATTTCTAGCACAATGATGATTAAGAATAAATTGTCAGAGTAGGCATCCTTGTGTTGCTCCCCATCCTTCTGGTGAACCACTTGTCTTTAACCAGCAAGTGTAATGTTAGACGATTTTGTGTAGATATTGTTTATCATATTGAGGAAACTCTACTGTTATTTTTTATGGCTGTTTTTATCATGAATCAGTGTTGAATTTTGTCATGCTTTTGTATGTGGCAGTTAACATGATCATGTCATTTTTCATCTTAAGTCTGTTAATAAGGTGATTACCTTGACTGATTTTCAAATATTAAGAGAATCTTGCATCCTTGGAATACAAATCATCTATCAGTGTGTATAGTTGTTTTTATATATTGTTGGATTCTATTTGTTAATGTTTGAGTCAGGATTCTTGTGTCTATGTTCATGGGAGGTTTTTTTTTTTTTTTTTTTTAAATTTTTTTATTTATTTATGATAGTCACAGAGAGAGAGAGAGAGGCAGAGACACAGGCAGAGGGAGAAGCAGGCTCCATGCACCGGGAGCCTGATGTGGGATTCGATCCCGGGTCTCCAGGATCGCGCCCTGGGCCAAAGGCAAGCGCCAAACTGCTGCGCCACCCAGGGATCCCCATGGGAGGTTTTTGTACTTACTTACTTACTTATTTATTTAGCATTCTATCCTGTTTGATAACAGGTAAATACTGGTCTTTTCATAAGACTTGTGAATTATACCTTCCTCTTTAGCATTTTAGAAGAGATTTTCTATAATTTATGTTTATTCATCCTTAAAGACTTGGTAAAATATTCTACTGAAGCCATCTAAGACTTCACATTTTTTGTTAGAGTTATATAATTAGAAATTAAATTTACTTAATAGTTAAATGGCTGTCAATCATTCTACTACACATTGGGTCAGTTTTGGTAGCTTTGTGTTTTTCAAATAATTGATCTATTTTATCAAATGGCCAAATTTATGTGCATAGATTTATTTGTAGTGTTTCTTTATTATTTTTGATGTCTGCAGATTTTGTATTGGTAACTGGTGTTTCATTCTTGATAGTGGTGATTTGTATTTCTTCTTTTCTTTATCAGTCTTTTTAGACACTTACTAATTTTATTAATCTTTTCAATGAACCAACTCTTTATTCCATTGATTTTATCTGTTTTTCTGCTTTCAATTTCATTGATTGCTGCTCTTATGGTTCCTCTTTTCTAATGGATGCATTATTTAGTGATAAAAATATTTTTTCCCAGCACTCCTTTAGAAGTATCTTACATATGTTGATATTTTGCATTTTCACTGTCATTCTTCAGTGTATTTTTTATCCCCCTTGAGATAACTTTGGTTTTTTTTAAAGAGATTTTATTTATATGTATCTCTACATCCACTCTGGGGCAGAAACTCACAACTCCGACATCAAAAATTGCATACTCTACAAACTGAGACAACCTGGTGCCCTGAGATATTGTTTTAGTTTGTGAATTATTCAGAAGTGTGTTGGCTCATTTTAAACTACTTGATTATTTTCCTATTATGTTTCCATTTTTGCTGTCTAGTTTACACCCATTGTTGTCAGAGTATTCTCTATGCACTATGTATGATGTCAATTCTTTTAAATTTGTTGAGACTTATTTTATGGACCAAGAGACAGTGTATACTTTGTGTTTCATGGGTAATTTTTAAGATTTTTATTAAATATTTTATTTTATTTATTTTAGAGGGAGACTGTGCCAGCAGAGTTAGGGGGATAGACCTAGGAAGAGTGACAAGCAGACTCCCCTCTGAGCGTGGAGCTCAAGGCCAGGCTTGATTCCAGGATCTCGAGATGATGACCTGAACCAAAATCAAGAATTACCCACTGAACCAACTGAACCCCCCAGGCATCCTATGGATTGAGCATTTTATATCTGTGTACTATATCTCTCTCTCATAATTTCCTTTTCTCTGATATTTACTTGATCTTAATATAACCTTATCTTTTTCTTTTGATGTATACTGGACTTTTTTTAGAATTTCATTTTGATTTATCTAGTCTTTTTTATAATCCTCTTTGGGTAGCTTTTTTAGTGTTGCTCTAGATTTTATATCATGTACACATAACTTTTCACAATATATTTATGTACCAGGTATGAAATCTAGAACCCTTAGCTTCCTTTCTTCCTCCCCATTGACAATTCATCTTAAATAATTCCTCTATATACATTTAAAAATCATTATACAGTCTTATAGTTTTTGTTTCAATCGTCCAATGTAATTTAGACAGCTTAAGAGGAGGATAAAAATTTACTGTCATTACTAATATTTTTGCATACTGTATTACTTCCTCATTTCGATGTTCTAAAATTACTTCTTTTATCATTTTGCCTTTGTTAGTGAAATGCCTTTAGCTGTTGTTCCAGGATAAGTCTACTGGTGACAAACGTTATTTTCCTTTATCTGAGAAAGTTTTGATTTTCTCTTCATTTCTGAAATATACTTTTTGCTAGATATAGAATTTTGCATTTTTATTTCTTTGATTTGAACATTTGAAAAATATTGCAAATTCCATGTGGCTTCCATGGTTTTTGTTCATGAATACATTGTCATTTTGTCTTCCTCCTATAGACAACATTTTGTTTATCTGTTTACTTTCAAACTTGTTTTTTTCTTCTTCAGTTTTTAGAAGCTTTATTACAATGTGCTATAATGTCAATTTCTTTTATTTTATCATGTTTAGGAATCTCTCAATTTCTTGAATCAGTACTGTCTTCTTCCTATGATGAGTAACTTAATAAAAAGTCCTTGACAGTTTGAGTAAGTATACTTTGATATTCAAGGTTTTATTTAAATCTCGTATTTTAGTTGACTTCCTCTGACACCTTTCCAACTGGAATGGATAGGGGATGATACTGAGGTAGGAGAGTGCTTTTACGGCCTGGTAGGGGTTGAAAGTCCTGGATCTTGCTCAACCTTTTCTGACATAATCTACTGGGTATATTGTGGTGTTTCATTACACCCTGGCAATGGTAGTAGTATTGATTCTTGACTTAATCTTTGCTGATATTGGTAGTGTTTATGTCATTGTTTATTCCATGGTGTTAAGCTAGAGTAGAACTGTTATTCCCTAAACATTTCTTGTTTTGCAAGGCTGTATTTTTCATGGTTTTTATTCGCTTGAGAGAATAAGATTGTGTTGGTTTTTTGTCTGCAATTCTTGGCATTTCCACGTTGCTGGCTTATTCATCTCCCAAGTGTATGATATATGAAAAAAAAAAAAGTCCAGAGAACTTGCCATTGTGTTGTTCCTTGTGTCTTGAGTTTTCTAGCTGGTCTTCTACTCTCCACTTTTCAGGGTTTTTTTTTTTTTTTTTTTTTTTTTTTTTTAGTTCTTTCTGTCTGTCTATCTATCTATCTACCTATCTATAATGTCTAAGTATGTTAATTTTATGTAGCAGTAGGAATAGGAAATTTTATCTTGAAAGTGGAAGTCTCTAATATGTAGTTTATAAATGATGAAATAGAGATTTAAAGGAGATAAATAATTTACTCCAAGATAACAGCTAAGTAAGCAGAATTACTGGGCTTCTCTCTTCCTAATTTGTCTTAATCTGACATTGTTATAATCACACTGTAATACTAGTCTCTGCTCTATTTTATGTCTTTGAATTTTATCATCAACAAAAAAATTGCAAAATAAAATTGCAAACAAAAAAAATTGCAACAAAAAACAAAAATTGCAACAAAAAAATTTTGCAAAAATTGCAAAATAATATTTATTTAATACTTACTTCTAGAACCACATGGCATATTCTAAAAGGCCCATTTAGCTATCAATTGATCATTACCAATTTGGAGAATTTTGGTTTAAAAGTTTTGAAAGTTATTTCAATTTGTCTTTTTGAAGTTCAATCAGATGTCAGCCTGAGGGTTAGTGTTTTAATGAGTTTGTATTTTTTCACTTTTATTAAATTAATTTTTATGCATTGAAATGTTTTATTTGCTTGGTTTCAAATTACAGTTTCTTCAAGTAAGTTCCTCTAATATATTTAAATTACTTTGCCATTTATAAACTACATAGAAAACTTTTTAGGACATGCCCTTCCTAATGGTGAGTTAAAAATACCATTTTTCAAACAGGAAAGACAAGTCATTATGCATTTTTATTTGTGGGATGTGAAAAACACTATAGTGGGTATGACCCTTCATGCCATACTCTGTCATTTCTAAGTCAGTCCCAGAAAGGAATTTTGCTCTACATGCTTCTTGAAATACAGTGTGAGTCCATTAATGTTTTAGATTTATAACCTTATTTCTTACCCTGCAGGATAGAGAGCGAACTGTCATATATCTATTGAGGAAAGCATTTTGTATAATAAAGTAGAAAGGGGATACTCTCTTTGTTCACTCTTCATTTTCCCCATCTTCAATACAACAGTTCCAACCCCCATGCCTTTTTTTAAAAGCTATTTTAAGTATACATCAAAATAGAAAAGCATATTACCTAAGTGTTAGTAAAGCTCAAAAATATAAGAAGACTTTCAGAAAGTTTTAGATGATAGCTTGGCAACCAACGTTTTATAAAAGAGTTATAGCTGAGCCTGAAACATTGATTCTCTGAGTATTTAGGTTGCCAAGTAGAGCCTGGGATAGTCAAAACCCCTAAGCTGCTGACACTCTGGGTATAAGCAGCATCTACATTGATTATAATGAAATTAAGTTCAGGAAGCACATACTTAGTTTGTTACATTCATTGAGGTCTTATTTATTCATTGATTATTTTATTTCATAAGCAGGATCTGAGGTAAGCAATTTAAATCTCATTTCAATATCTAAGAGAAATTGGGACACTTGAAATAGAATGGTAAACTTTGAGGTAATTACTAAGTTTTCATAACATATGGTTTAGTATCACTTTTAGGGACAAAATTCCAGACCAGTGTGGCAATACAGAGTATGGGATAAAAATAGTTCTAGAGTAAGACAGCTGGGATGGATTCCTACCATGGCTGTTTTCTAGTAGAATAGCGAAGAGGCTAATGGTTTTGTCTTTGGTATCACATTGGCCTGGTATTTGAATCCAAGTTTTGATAATTACCAACTTGCTTAAGGTTCTCAACATTTTTTCAACATTTTCCCTGTCTCATTACTAATCTCTAATGTGATATAAATAGTAGTCACATACTTCATAACATCACTTTGAAATTAAAGGAGTTAATAGTGTAGTAAGCACAAAGAACAGAACCTGGCATAAAATAAGTGTTCAATAAGTATTGATTTTTATAAAATGGAAGTGTGGTTATCATTATTAGCTAGATGATAAAGACCACAGGATTTGTGTTATGTAAACGATTTTATGGTTAGAAGGGTAAATCCAGTTATAGTGTTTTGTGAAAGAGCAGTCCTTTGGTCATTAGGTGAGTAGAATGGGCTTCAAATGATACTATGTATTAGAGGTTGTGTATGTGTGTTCTGTAGAGTGGGTTTTATATGAGGGAGGCAATCACATTTTTATTTCCTTGAAGTTCTAATCAATTACATTGATATAAAGAACCAGACTACCAAACCAATTCCATTTATGGTAAGCTATACTATAACTGATCTCCATGAATGTTCTTGTTTGGAATTGTTGCAATTATTATGTTGAAACTCAGTTTAGTATGTTGGTTTTATATATTTGTCACCAAGATGTAGCCACCAGGAGTTGTTCTTACATGCCTTGTTAAATGTCAGTTCTTTTCCAAAGATAGACATTTACGACCACAATTTCAAAGTTACTTGTTTGGCTAGATATTAAATTTTATCTTGATCAGGGCAAGGCAAAAAATGAAGGATTGATTTGCAACTACAGCCAATAATGTGACTCATTAACTCCTTGCTGTATTAATCTTATGAGTTTGAATCATTATCAGAATCACCTGGAGCTAGCCTATTCAGTAAAGTTTACCAGTTAGATAGCTTAATTCAGAAAAATGGTTTTATACAGAGATCAACATGACCCTGTGTTTTTGACATCTACAATCTCTGGATTCACTGATTTTTCACTGGACTTTCTACTGGATTTTTAAAACTTTCTCCTAGAACATATTTGTATTTTTAGGTGTTATATCCCAGGAAGAATAATGAAATTCTGGTGCAATTGAGAGATAGTTGAAAACAACAGATGATTTGTTTCTACTTACACTGAACCATGGGACCTTCACACTGGGGATATGGTAATAAATTCTGATTTCTGTAATTGAAGAAAAGATTGAACTGGAAAAGTCAAAAGGGGGGGAAATTGAAGGCAGTGGTTAAGATTTATATAAAAAGAAAAACAAAATAATGGAAATAAGTTTTGGAAAAAGCAGAACAGTATGCGCTCTCAAGGAACGACGTGACTTTAGGAAGCATACCTCTGTACCAAGATGTCTCATAGGCACAATGAAAGTAATTATATCCTGACTCTACTTAGTCATCTTTACCCTCAGCTCTGTGTCTCCCTTATATTCTTTCACTCAGTTGGCAGTACAAACATTTACCCATCCACCCAGTGAAGAAACTTGGGAATTGTACAAACTAGTCATTTTCATTCCATCTTAAAATCCTATCAAGTCCTGTCATTTTTACTTCCATCTTATCTCTTGAGGTAAAAGTTTTTTTAAACAGATTCATCTGCCAATGATTTATTTTAGGATCTCATTATTGTCTGGACTTTTATATTAGCATCCTAGTCTTCTATTCCTGGAATATACAGGCACATCTCTTTTTACTGCACTTTGTTTTGATTTACTTTTTTACTTTTACTATATTTTGTATCTTCTTTAGCTCCTCCTGTTGTTTTCTGTGATCTTTTTGTCTTTATTTTTATTATGCTTGCTAAAGGTTTTTTGACGTCTTTTTAGAGGAAAAAAATTCTTGCATTTATCAATGTTGCCATACTTTTCTAGTCTATAATTTAATATTTCTCAGATTAATTTCTTTTTTTTTATTTCTCAGATTAATTTCAATAAATTTTTCTATTCCCCAAAGGGTGATTTTATTATTTTGTAATTTCTTGAGTGAAAAATTTATTTTCATCTTTGTTATTTTATAAATACAAAGGCATTGAAAAAATATTTTTTCCACTTGTAACCAGTTTGGCGCCAAATCTTCTGAATTTAGAATTTTTGTTATGATTTTTTTGTTATAATTTTTGTTTGAATTTTTGTATTAGGTATTTCAAATATGTGGACAATTTCAGAGAGGATACAGTAGCAAACACACTTTATAAAATCTTGTCATTCTATATTTCCTTCAAATAGATTTTTTTTAAGAATTAACATTTAAAGATCAGCTAAAGCCACCTGTTTACTTCCCTCAAAGCTTATTCTTCCTTCATGCCTTCCTTTAGTATGAATTTCATGTTTATCTTTCACATGCATGTTTTCATATATTGCTATATATTTAAATATCCATATACAATACATAATATTCTTATGTAGGTTTTTATACCTATATAAATAGTATCATTTGTAGATATGGTTCAGCAACTTGCTTTTTTTTTATTGCACTTCATGTTTTTGAGAGTTATCTTTTTTTATACATGTAAATCTCTTTCATTCATTTTAGTGGAGATAGAGCATATTTTTATTAATATACCTCAATTTATTGATGTTCTTATTTCTGAATTGTATATTCTTATTTATACCCCGTGTACACTTGTATAAGAATTTCTCTAGGGTGTACTTTTATTTTATTTTATTTTTTAAAAGATTTTATTTATTATGAGAGACAGAGAGAGAGAGAGAGAGGCAGAGACACAGGCAGAGGGAGAAGCAGGCTCCATGTAGGGAGCCTGATGTGGGACTCCATCCTGAGTCTCTAGGATCACACCCTGGGCTGAAGGCGGCGCTAAACTGCTGATCCACCCGGGCTGCCCTCTAGGATATACTTTTAGATGTGAAATTGAGACTTCCTAAGTTTATTGCCATTTCAACTTCAAAAGTTTTCCCCTCCCATTCTTTATTTTCTCATATCCTTACCAACGATAGTTTCAGGGAATCTATAAAAATATTTTGTCATTATGCAGATATGAAATGGTATTCCATTCTTTTTGTATTTCACATTCCCATCACTGATAGTGAAGTTATTTGTATTTTACAGGCTATTCAGCTTCTTTGTTTTTTAAGATTTTATTTATTTATTCATGAGAGACAGAGAGAGAGAGAGAGAGAGAGAGAGGCAGAGACACAGGCAGAGGGAGAAGCAGGCTCCATGCAGGGAGCCCACCGTGGGACTCCATCCCGGGTCTCTAGGATCAGGCCTTGTGCTGAAGGCGGCACTAAACTGCTGAGCCACCTGGGCTGCCCTCAGCTTCCTTTTCTGTGAATTTCCTGTTCATATCATTTACAGATTCCCACTATATCGCTCTACAACATATTAATCACCTTTATTGTATGTATTTTATATTCAAAAGAAAAAAACTTCATTATGAAAGATTTGAAGTAAAAATATGTAAAAACAATTTGAAAAATTAAATAGAAGTCTGTTCCACAACTACACTTGTTTTCAAGGAATTCCAGTATTCCAAAATGTAGTCCTTAATTGACTTTTAAAAACCGATTTTTTTCTACCCTGTCTGAATGTTGGCTACTTCTTTTTATCATGTTCTAGCAAAGGTGGGTCTCTTTGGTGGGTCTTGTCATTCTTTGGAATCTTATTTTTCTGGCTGGTTGCCGTATAAATTCAAGTATCTTTCTGCACTCATGAAAACTTAGGTTATTTGGCTTTTTTTAATTGTTAGTGTGGAAGCAAAGATCTTTCTAGCTTTCTGTGGTCCAAGTGAAAGCAGAAGTATCCATCTTCATTTTTTTTTGATAAAACCTCTATTTAGATATAACTAACATACCTAAAATTCACTCTTCTAAAATGTACAAGTCTGTGGCTTTTTATATATTCAGAGTTGTGCAGTCATTCCAGTATCTCATCCCAGAATATTTCTCTCACCCCAAGAAGAAACACTATGTCCATAATTAGTCATTGCTCATTTCCCCCTAATCCCATCCCTCTGGCAACCACTCATCTATTTTCTGTCTCTATAAATTTGTGTATTCTAGGATGACGTTTCATATAAATGGAGTCATAAAATACATGACCTTTTTGTGTCTGAATTCTTTTTCTCAGCATAGTCTTTTCAAGGTTCATCCATTTTTGTACCATGTATCAGTACTTCACTCCTTTATATAGTCAAATATTCTAGCATGTGGATATCCTACATTTTATTTATCTAGTTGTCAATGAATGGACATTTAGGTTGTTTCCTACCTTTGGTTTTTATGTGTAATTCTGCTAAGAAAATTGGTTTACTGATATTTCTGTAGATACATGTTTCCAGTTTGGGGAGTATATATGTAACAGCATAATTGCTGAATCCACTGGTAACTACACCTTTAGCTTTTTTTGAGAAACCTCCACCTTGTTTCCCAAAGTGGCTGCCCCATCATTTTTGGTGAATACTTTGTCAGCATCTATATATCAGGGATGATGTTTTTTTTTATTCTCTTAGTTATAGCATTTTAAATTTGCTGTTTCATTTTTTCTGGGTATTTATTGTATCTGATAGGAAGTTGTCACCATTCTAATTGGTTTTGCTGTAAAGACAAAGCAATATATATAGATTTAATCGAAGTGTAACCTCTTTGGACCTAAACTGGAATCACTAATTTTTATCTACTCTGTGCCTGGTGTTTTGATTCTTATATTGACCAAAATGTTAGAGTAATTTTTTTTTCAGTTTTCATGTGGTTTTACGTGTTCGGTTTTTGTTGTTGTTGTTATTCCCTAGCTATTGATTTCTAATTTGACTACACTAGAGATATTATTGGAACCATATAATTAATGCGTTGTGGAATTTATTAAGCTCTTCTTTGTGTCTTCATATAAGATCAATTTATAATCTGTGGTCACAGAAAGAAAGTGCAATCTTAGTGTCTTTGTTACAGTAGTCCATAGATTACTCTTAAATCAACATTACTGTGATAGTAAATCTTTATTATTTTTAAAAAATCTTTATTATTTTAAATTAGTTTTTCTCAATTCAGTTAATGAAAAATTAAGAAAAGCCAAAAATATCATGATTGCTTTTCTAGGTATTTTTCCTTCCATTTATAACCATTACATCTGCATTGTTTTTGCCTTTATAGATATAACAGAATATTGTATGAGATTTCATATTTTCTTGAGGGTAGAGAGTTAGATTCCAAAACTAAGGAGAAAAGTTTGTCAAGTACTCCACATTATTTTCTTTGTTTTTGGAGAGGGAGAGAAAGGGAGAGTGGAAATCTTTGTGTGTGTGTGTGTATTTTTTTATTGGGGTTCGATTCATCAACATATAGTATAACAACCAGTGCTCATCCCATCAAGTGCCCCTCAGTGCCCCTCAGTGCCCATCACCCAGTCACCCCGTCCCCCCACCCACCTCTCCTTGAGACGGTGGAAATCTTAACCAGGCTCCATGATCAGTGCAGAGCCTGACATAGGACTCAATCTCACAACCCTGAGATCATGACCTGAGCTGAAATCAGTAGTTGGATGCTTAATGGACCAAGCCACCCAGGTGCCCTGAAGTACTCCATATTCTTAAATAAAGTCAGAAAAGTCAGGCAACAAATACTCACTTCAAGACTTATTAAGAGGCAATTTATTTGACCTTGTTATCCATAGTCATCACCACTGGACTCTGGTCCAGAATATAGATGTATAAATATAACATAATTTCCAGAATATAGATGTATAAATATAACATAAATAGTCCGTTGCATTCAGGAAAACTTTTTTGGGAATCTAAGTCATTGGCCTGTTGAGATATGCTATAATTTTTCCCTGTCTTTTCCATAGAGAGAGGTAGAAGTGCTTCTCCCATCCCCAAGCCTCTGAAAGGGACTTTCCAAAGATTATTTGTGGAGATTCGTTGACATATAGGCAGAGTATATTGGTAACTCTTTCACAGTTGGACATTTGCTTTTTTAGTGATTTTGTACTCATAAGCATAGAGTAAAAGTGAATAGGGAAACAATAGCTGGCTAAGGAATTGGGGATATCAATGGGAAACTTAGAAGTTCATGTTTAGTGTGGCAAGAGAATGGGTTTCTATGGATCAAGTGGTAGCTGCCCCATACGAGGATCCCAGAAGTAAAGTCTAAGAAATATAGGGAGTTAGATTTTGGATTGAAAGTGAAAGAGGCCAAGTTCACTTATTAAACATTTTCATATTAGGAGGAATCCTCTGTGGGGACTCTCTGAAAAACTGATAAGGTATCTTGCAAGAGAGCCTACATTTCAGTACCTGTCTAACATAAGATGTTAATTGTCAATGTTTACTAGTGATGCACTGGGGGAAAAGAAATTATCAACTAAGCAGTGGATTATGTATAAGAATCCCTGCTAGTTTTCCTATTACATTTTCTGAGGTATTACATCCCAGATGAGCTAGAACCAGAAGAGAGGGATGGAGGGGTAAAAGAACATAAAACCACACTTCCTATCTTCTGCTGTTACCTTGGTTTAAAGGTCAAGGAAATCTGGAGGGAAGGAGGAAATGAGTTTAGAGTATAAAACTTTGAGTTAAAATTTTTTTCTAAACACAGCTCTCTATTTCTTCACTTTATTATGAAATTAAGTGATAGAAAAGTGTGAGGACAGTCTCATTTTTATTCTTTTATAGGTAAAATGTTTTTATCAACTTAGACATTTGACTATTTTTTTCTTTATAAGTATACTTCATGAATTAATCCCCCCCCCCTTTAAGTAAACTCTATACCTAGTGTGGTAGGGCTTGAACTCGAAACTGAGATCAAGAGTCACATACTCTACCTACTGAGCCAGCCAGGTGCCCCAATTAAAGTTCCTTTCAAATCATTATTTTCATTTATGGAACTTATACTAAGTACATAGAATTTATTTCTGAGTATTTTCCAGGGGAAAATGTGTTTAGAATTTTAAATTTGAATAATATGTGCTGTTTAATCATCACTGAAAGTGACCAACTGTAACCTACTAGAAATATCATTAAATGGATTGGCAAGACAGATTCAGCAGGGCACCACTGAAAGCATTGACTGGAAAAAATAAAAGAATCTGTTATTCATATCTCACAGAGTTTAGAAGAAATTAGTTACTTGTATTTTACCAGATAATTATTTAATAGTTAGGGTAACTGTATGTCTCTATGTTTATATTCTGCTTTCTTTTTCCAGAACATACACATATAAATATAATATAAACAGTAGTTTGTGGAAAGACTTTAGTTTTAGAGTTCTAAGCCATTGTAGAATACTTAATTAACTTGATAAATAAGTAAATTATTAATTCTATGGTTAATTATTAATTATTTAATTTAATACTTTAATAATTTAATAATCAAATGCATTATTTAATACACTAAGAATCTTATGCTTTATCAATATAAAATAACCTTTTTGTCCCATTTCTGTGTCTTGAATTTCACTATTTTTAGTATTTTGCAACCTTCCTTTTCCTTTTGTTTGCATTTATATCACCTTGTTTACCTTTTTTAAAGATTTTCTTTGACACACTGTTTTTCAACTCAGTATAACACACATATACATGGATATATACATACATACATATTTATCTATATGCTGATCTATCTCATTTCAGTACAGGAGTTTAAATTTTTCACGTGCTTTGTTAGCTTATATGACTGATTTACTTGTGCCAATTTGTTTTATATGCTGTTTGTTTAAGAAAATAGGCTTTTCGTGTTTGCTGATTTTCTGTAGAAAGATTTCATTTTTATGTTTTCCAATTACTTAGAGGATTATGTTTAATATACTCATAATGACATCCTATATGTTGTTGAAAGCATTTTTTAACTTAGAGTTCTTCATGCTATTCAAAAATAAAACAGTATAATGTGAATGCCCCATATTTGTAATAGAATATTTAGAACACTTTTTATTCTGTTTCTTCAATCTCTTGTTTCTATAATCAACATTTCTATTTAAGTATTTACTATTCCATTCATCTATCATATCTATCTCTATACAATCATACCTAAATATATGATTACATATCTTCATTTTTAAAAGTATTTTAAAATGTTCCCTTAATATGATTACATTTGATAAATTTATTTAGATTTATCTGTATTTTAAGTGATTTCAGTGTTCACCATTTTTCATATTTTATCTTGACTATACTATCGTGGACTCCATTTTGCTAATCTCTGCCAGTTGCAATGTACTTTCAAACATTTCCTTTTAAAAATTTCATGAAGAGTATGTTTTCACATATCTTGATATCTAAGTTTGTCTTTCACTTGTCATCACATATGAAAGATGATTAAACTCTGGTATAACATTTTGAGATTAAAAATATTTCCAGTCACTTTCTATGCACCAGATGCTATTCTGGGTGTTTGGTGTACAATAATGAACACTACAAACAAGGTCTGTTTTTATTCAGTTAAGGTTGGAGTCTTTCAATAGCAATTGTTATTTAAAAAACTGAAAATAAAGATCAACAGGTTTCTAGGAAAATAATTTTCCTAGTAACATTTCTATTGATATTCCTTTATCTTACTATGAAATTGTTAGAAAAGTTTGTGGAAAGCATGATTTTTATTCCTTTGTAGTTAAAATGTTCTATAAACTTAAATAGTGGGCAATGTGTTCATCAGTATCATTCAAAAATTAATGCCCTTAGCTTCGGGGGCAAGCTGGCGGAGAAGCAGGGTCCCCAAGTCACCCGGCGCCACCAACTCACCTAGAAAACTTTCAGATCATCCTGAAAACCTACGAATTCGACCTGAGATTTAAAGAGAGAACAGCCGGAACAGTACAGAAAGAAGGGTTTTCGATTCTAACAAGGTAGGAAGCCAAAAAAGTAAAATAAAATAAAATAAAATAAAATAAAATAAAATAAAATAAAGTGGGGGAGGGGCCCCACGACGAGCCAGGCTAAGGCCAGGCGGGGAGACCCCGCACGACAGAGGAGCCCAGCCCTGGAGAGGCGGGAACTTTAACTTCTTCCGGGACGGAAAGGCGCTCGCGGGGAACTCGGGGAAGGATCCCAGGAGGGGCAGTGGAGCCCCCAGGTTCCCGGGGTAACTAACAGAGGAGGGGCGCCGGGGGAGAGCCCCCCGCACCCCAGGGCCGAGCGCGGTAAAGGGCTGGAGCGCTTGGCAGGGTCACGGGAGCAGCTCAGGCGGTGGCTCCGCACGGAAGGGGCTGCGCGGCCTCGGGAGCGCGATTCCAGCGGCGCAGGCCCCAGAGCCCAGGGTGCCGGGGGACACAGCCCAGGACCCGGTGCTCCCCCCGGGACAGGCAGAAGCCAGGAGGGCCCAGGAAAGCAAGGACGATCCTGCCGATGGGTACCCCCGAGCTGTGCAGATCGGCACCCCTGCCCCCGGAGCACCCAGGCCCCTGCAGACCGGGAGCTGCAGGAGTTACTGTGGGAGCTGACTCCAGGGCTGGAGAGCTGGCCGCCGCCAGTGGGGTTGTCCCTCCTGGTGTCACCCTGTGCCTGGGACAGAGCAGGCTGCCAGGGAGCAGGGGCCTCACAGGATAAGCTCCCACTGAACAGTGCACCTGGCAGGGGGTGGGGCAGCTCCCCCAGGTGCACACACCTGAGAATCAGCACAGCAGCCCCTCCCCCAGATACCAGCTGGAAGGGCAGGGGAAGAGCAAGTTCTTGACTGAGCAGTGCTGGAAAGCTCCAGGGGAAGTCGAGGGACTTACAGTATATAGAACCAGAGGGTAATCCTCCATGTTTTGTTTTGTTTTTTTCTTCCTTTTTCCAGTACAACTCATTTTTATATTAGCCTATAAACATCTATTTTTTCTCTTTTCCCACCTTAACTACATTATTTTATCACCTCTTCATTTTTAAGTTTGTTCCTCTTTGACTTTCATATTTCTACAATTGCAGGTCTTAGATATATTTTCCACTTCTAGATTCCTTTTAATATATTCAATTTTGTGAGATATACAAGGTATGTTTTTTTGTTTTTTGTTTTGTGTTTTCTCTACCTTGTTTTGTTCTACAATGGTGGAAGTTAATACCTTCTAAAACTTGACCAGCATGTACCCAGAACCAAGTGGTATACCATACTGGTTCATTTCGTGAGATTCGTTCATTCCCATTCTGCCCCCCTCTTTTATCTTATTTATGTTTTGGTGGTCAATGATGGCCTCTCTACAAGTATTGCTGCTTTACATAAATTTGGGACTGAGCATCTTCTAACATACAGAACTTAATATACTCACAACCAAGACCATCACCCTCTAGGACCCCTCAGATAGACTACATTCTCCCTCCACTACAACTTCTGCCAGTTGTTCCCTCCCTCTTTTTTTCCTCTTTCTTTTTCTTTTTTTTCCTCTTTACTTTTGCCTTTCTCTCTCTCTCTTTTTTCATTTTCTTTTTTTTTCTTCTTCTCTGGGATTCTTGGCCTTTTATTTTTTACTACATTGTTCTAAAATTTATTTTTCACTTTGGTGGTCCTTTTGTTTTATTTAATTCTGATCTTTGTCTTCAATTTCTGGTCTGACCTTGTCAGGATCATCTAGAGTGAAAATTACTTAGGTCATGCTTGATATTCTTGATGCAGCCTGCTCATACAGCCACTCTGCACTGAGCAAAATGACATGGAACGTTCTCCAGAATAGGAGAATGGGTCACAAATCAGGTCTCAACCAACACCAAAAGTTTGGGATTGTCCCTACATATTTTCAGACCACAATGCTTTGAAACTAGAACTCAATCACACAAAGAAATTTGGAAGAAACTCAAACAGGTGGAGGTTAAAGAGCATCCTGGTAAAAGAGGAGTCAACCATACAATTAGAGAGGAATTAAAAAGATTCATGAAAACTAATGAGAATGAAGATAGAACCGTTCAAAATCTTTGCAATAGCAAAAGTGGTCCTAAAAGGGAAATACATAACAGAACAAGCATCCATCCAAAACCTGGAAAAAAATTAATACACAAAGTAACCTCACACCTAAGGGGACTAAGGAAAGAACAGCAAATAAAACCTATACCAAGCAGAAGAGAGTTAAAAAAGATTCGAGCAGAACTCAATGAAATAGAGACCAGAAAAACTGTAGAACAGATCAACAAATCAGGAGTTGGTTCTTTGAAAGAATTAATAAATAGATACCATTAGCCAGCCTTATTAAAAACAAGAGAAAAGACTCAAATTAATAAAATCATGAATGATAAAGGAGAGATCACAACCAATACCAAGGAAATACAAATCGTTTTAAAAACGTATTATGAGCAACTATACGCTAATAAATTAAGCAATCTAGAAGAAATGGATGCATTTCTCAAAAACCACAAATTACCAAAATTGAAACAGGAAGAAATAGAAAGCTTGAGCAGGCTAATAACCAGGGAGGAAATTGAAGCAATCATCAAAAACCTCCCAAAACCCAAAAGTCCAGGACCAGATGGCTTCTCAGGAGAATTCTATCAAACGTTTAAAGAAGAAACCATACCTATTCTACTAAAGCTATTCTGAAAGATATAAAAGGACGGAATACCTCCGAACTCGTTTTATGAGGCCAGGATCACTATAATTCCAAAACCAGACAAAGACCCACCAAAAAGGAGAATTATAGACCAATATCCCTGAGGAACACAGATGCAAAAATTCTCAACAAGATACTGGCCAATAGGATCCAACAGTACATTAAGAAGATTATTCACTGTGACTAAGTGGGATTTATCCCTGGGATGCAAGGCTGGTTCAACACTCGTAGAAGAATCAATGTGATAGATCACATCAACAAGAGAAAAAACAAGAACCATATGATCCTCTCAATAGATGCAGAGAAAGCATTTGACAAAATACAGTATCCATTCCTGATCAAAACACTTGAGAGTGTAGGGATAGAGGGAACATTCCTCAGCATCTTAAAAGCCATCTACAAAAAGCCCACAGCAAATATAATTTACAATGGGGAAAAACTGAGAACTTTTTCCCTAAGATCAGGAACAAGACAGGGATGTCCACTCTCACCACTGCCATTCAACGTAGTACTAGAGGTCCTAGCCTCAGCAATCAGGCAACAAAAAGAAATAAAAGACATTCAAACTGGCAAAGAAGAAGTCAAACTCTCCCTCTTCACAGGACATGATACTGTACGTAGAAAACCCAAAAGACTCCTCCACCCCAAGATTGCTAGAACTCATACAGCTATTCGGCAATCTGGCAGGATACAAATTCAATGCCCAGAAATCAGTGGTATTTCTATATACTAACAGTGAAACCAAAGAAAGAGAAATTAAGGAGTCAATCCCATTTACAGTTGCACCCAAAAGCATAAAAGACCTAGGAATAAACCTAACCAAAGAGGTAAAGGATCTATACCCTAAAAATTACAGAACACTTCTGAAAGAAATTGAGGAAAATACAAAGAGATGGAAAAACATTCCAGGCAGAATAAATGGATTGGAAGAATAAATACTGTGAAATGTCTATGCTACCTGGGGCAATTTACACGTTCAAAGCAATTCCTATGAAAATACCATGGACTGTCTTCAGAGAGTTGGAAGAAATCATCTTAAGATTTGTGTGGAATCAGAAAATACCCCGAGTATCCAGGGGAATATTGGAAAAGAAAACCATAGCCGGGGCATCACAAGGCCGGATTTCAGGTTGTACTACAAAGCTGTGATTGTCAAGACAGTGTGGTACTGGCATAAAAACAGACACATAGATCAGTGGAATACAATAGAGAACCCAGGATGGGCCCTCAACTCCGTGATCAACTAATATTCTTCAAAGCAGAAAATACTATCCCCTGGAAACTGAGAGTCTCTTCAATAAATGGTGCTGGGAAATTGGACAGCCACATGCAGAAGAATGAAACTGGACCATTCTCTTACACCATACACAAAGATAAACTCAAAATGGATAAAAGATCTAAATGTGAGACAAGAATCCATTAAAGTCCTAGAGGAGAACACCGGCAACACTCTTTCTGAACTTGGCCACAGCAACTTCTTGCAAGATACATCTATGAAGGCAAGGGAAACAAAAGCAAAAATGAATTACTGGGACTTAATCAAGATACAAAGCTTCTACACAGCAAAAGAAACAGTCAACAAAACTAAAAGACAACCTACAGAATGGAAGTAGGTATTTGCAAATGACCTATCAGATAAAGGGCTAATATTCAAGATCTATAAAGAACTTATTAAACCAAACAGCAAAGAAACAAACAATCCAATCATGAAATGGGCAAAAGACATGAACAGAAATCTCACAAAGGAAGACATAGACATGGCCAACATGCATATGAGAAAATGCTCCGCATCACTTGCCATCAGGGAAATACAAATCAAAACCACAATGAGATACCACCTCACACCAGTGAGAATGGTGAACATTAACAAGACAGGAAACCACAAATGTTGGAGAGGATGTGGAGAAAGGGGAACCCTCTTGCACTGTTGGTGGGAATGTGAACTGGTGCAGCCACTCTGGAAAACTGTGTGGAGGTTCCTCAAAGAGTTAAAAATAAAGCTGCCCTACGACCCAGCAATTGCACTTCTGGGGATTTACCCCGAAGATACAGATGCAGTGAAATGGCAAGACACTTGCACCCCAATGTTTCTAGCAGCAATGTCCACAATAGCCAAACTGGAAGGAGCCTCGGTGTCCAACGAAAGATGAATGGATAAAGAAGATGTGGTTTATGTATACAATGGAATATTACTCAGCCATTAGAAACAACAAACACCCACCATTTGCTTCAACGTGGATGGAACTGGAGGGTATTATGCTTAGTGAAGTAAGTCAATTGGAGAAGGACAAACATTATATCGTCTCATTCATTTGGGGAATATAAAAAATAGTGAAAGGGAATAAATGGGAAAGGAGTGAGAATGAGTGGGACATGTAAGAGAGGATGAGAGATCATGAGAGACACCCACGTCTGGGAAACGAACAAAGGGTAGTGGAAGGGGAGGTGGGCGGGGTTTGGGGTGACTGGGTGACAGGCACTGAGGGGCACACTTGACGGTGTGAGCGCTGGGTGTTATGCTATATGTTGGCAAATTGAACTCCAATTAAAAATATACAAATAATTAATGCCCCTTATATTTATTTTGAAGAATAGTTTTAAATTTTTTTAAATTCATGCAACATGGTGCTCAGCCTTACACCCTGAAATCAAGAGTTGCACACTTTACTAACTGAGCCAACCAGGTGCCCTTGCCCTTTTTAAAATCACCATTTTTATTTACGGGTATTCATCCTAAGAAAATAGAACGTAATTTTTAGTATTTTCCAGGACATGCCGAAATTCTTTTAGAATATAGAGGATTAGGAAATGGATGGATAGGTGGATGATGCTAATTTTGTGCTAAGAGATTCCTTTAGCTACATATGAGGATTTTAGATCATAAAACGCCCAGGATTTTCAAATGATTTTAATTCTGTTTTTTTTTTAAGGTTTTATTTATTTATTCATGAAAGACACAGAGAGAGAGAGGTAGAGACACAGGCAGAGGGAGAAGCAGGCTCCATGCAGGCAGCCTGATGTGGGACTCGATCTGGGGACTCCAGGATCGGGCCCTGGGCCAAAGGCAGGCGCTAGACCGCTGAGCCACCCAGGGATCCCAAATGATTTTAATTCTTCTTTATTCTCCTCAGATCAATCTCCGCGGGTTTAAATGGACTGTCCTTCCCGAAAGGGGTGAGAGGCATTTATTCTGTATTTGGTTGTTTATATACTTTTCCCAGTTGAGATCATGGTGATATTTAGTGATAGTGTTTGTCTCTGTCGTGTGTCAATTCCCCTTGCTTTATTTGATTACAAAAACCAGGATTTCATATAAGTGGCTAAAAGAGACAAGATTTTTCAAGAAAGAGCCTAATCCAGTGCATTTTGATTTTTCATTACTTGTCACTAATTTCAGAAATGCTGATGTAACAGGAGAGGGCCATTGGCTCAATTTTATTATGAACAGTAATCATAATGTACCCCATATTCTACTAAGATACAAATAATGGCTAGGGTAATGTTTGGAACAATGGCCTATCTCTTTAGAATGAAACCTTGTCAGTAAAATAGGTTCGTCAAGGGGGATCCCTGGGTGTTTCAGCGGTTGAGCGCCTGCCTTCAGCCCAGGGCGTGATCCTGGAGTCCTCGGCTCGAGTCCCACGTTGGGCTCCCTGCATGGAGCCTGCTTCTTCCTCTGCCTGTGTCTCTGCCTCTCTCTCTCTCTCTAACTCTGTGTGTGTGTGTGTGTGTGTGTGTGTGTCTCATGAACAAATAAATAAAATCTTTAAAAAAAATAGGTTGGTCAAAAAGGATGTAGATTTTAAAATTACCAACAGTAAGTGTGCCCTTTTTACACACACTTCCCTGACAGGAGTTTTGGCATACTTTTTAAATTCTATAATTCCAATATGGGAAAATTTTTTTGTTTTTAATTACAAATGGTGTGACATACTTTTTACATTGGTCACCATTTACATTTCTTCTTTTGCAAATTGCCATGTTTGATAAAATAATATTTATATTTATCTTAAAGATTAGTAATCTTGTTGTTTGACATACACATTGCAAGATTTCTCAATTTGTTAGCTATATATTTTTTTTTTTTTTTTTTTTAAAGATTTTATTTATTTATTCATGATAGTCACAGAGAGAGAGAGAGAGGCAGAGACACAGGCAGAGGGAGAAGCAGGCTCCATGCACCGGGAGCCCGACGTGGGATTCGATCCCGGGTCTCCAGGATCGCGCCCTGGGCCAAAGGCAGGCGCCAAACCGCTGCGCCACCCAGGGATCCCTGTTAGCTATATTTTATGTGTGATTGTGTGTGTATCGATTGTTTTACCTCCATATTTCATAATTTTAACTTTTCCATTGAGTTAAATTTGTCAATTACTGCCAGCTTTATTTCTGAGTTTAATATTTTTAATTGAGTCTCTCAAAGCTTGTCTATACAAATGATAATCTAAAATTTTTCTAGTGCTTTTATGATTTATGTTTAAAACATCAAACCTCTCAGAGATTGTTTTGATTATTATGATAAAAGTAGTGTTTGGAAGTTTTTTTTTTTATTAGTGCAGGAGTTCTTTTTGTGATTTAATAGCATTTATAAAATAAAATATTAATATATTGAATAAATTTTAAATAAATTCCAATGTACTTAATAAATAGATTTTTTTCTTTTTGATTTGAAATGACACATTTAGCATGTATAGAGTTCTATATATCTTCAGGTTTATTTAAATGTCCAATTCTTTTCTTATTGATCTATCTATTCTCCTCCCAATACCATTTTGTTTCATATAGTGTCAGTATGTAAAATTTTGATAACTGTCAGGAGAAGTCATTTTATCACCTGTATTAGTTGTGTTATTTTTAAGGATATGCAGAGATATTCTTCTAAGTACAGTAATAATCTTCTAATAGAATAATTTATGAAATATTATGTTTAGCACTAACACGTTACAAAAAGTAGTCTTTTGGGGATCAGGACAAGTTTTGCATCCTGGTCCTGGAGATGTTTAAGTGCTCTATGTGTATTGTTAAATCTTTCAGAACGGTACAGCTAAAAAGTGAATTCTACTGGATGTAAATTTAAAAATAAATTTTAAAAATCACAAAATAGCATCTTCCTTTGAGCTAACGTTTACTTCTCTGACAGTTTGCCTGCTAGGAGCAGAGATAAGGTTAGACACATCTGTGAGAAAAGCCGCCCAACTGGGAGTTTTCTTCTCAGTTCATGTGGCATCTGTAATTTTAACATTTTATATTTACCCAGCCCACATTATGATTTTTTCATAGAACATCATGATGTTCTTAAAAATAATACAAAGGTCTTAATGAAAGGTGAAGTAAAATAACACCTGTAAGTATGAGAAATTATTGAGAACATGTGATATACTGGACTGAATTTTAAGCATGAGTTTGCATTAGATAAAATATTTTGTTTCATTAATTGGAGTTAACATTCTGGATAGTCTTGTGTCTTGTGAACTACAAATTAAGTGCTATTCAAATAATAATACTTCTGAAGTGTTCCTTTTTATCAATTTTTGCAACATAAGATTTTGAAATATTAATTCATGAGATTGCAATTTAGTTTCTGTCTTCTTAATTATTCCCATTAAAGGGAATTGAAAAGATATTTCACCATTCAAATACAACAGTGGTGTATACTCTCTTGTAAGCTTTAGGGACAGCCTAATCAAGTTTCTTTTGCCCTTGTAAATTCCGTCATTTGGGTTTTTATCATTTTCCATGATACAACCCATAACCAGATCAATAGTTCTTCCATGATTTTTATACATGCTGTCTCCTGTGTTCCTCCTTAATACATTACTTTTTCTCCCTCCCCACTCCATTTCTCCAACATTTTTGTCCTGGATTATAGAAATGGCTTTCTAGCTAGTTTCTCCTTCTCTTATAGAACCCCCCCACCCCATCCACTAATAATTGTCCAATGAATGAAGGTTTTTGAATTCAGAATTTACAGACTGGTATAAGCAAACGTGATATGGCAGGCATCCAGACAATAAATATTAGAAACATTATAGCCAGCCCATAAACAGTTGAACTGCAGATAATTGCAAATTAAATAAAGATTACAGGCTCTCTTTCACCCTTGAGGTTGGAGAAAATTTAATATAAATGACTGATAACTAGTTTTAACAAGGTCCGAGGAACAGGTTTGTCATGAAGGTTGCTGGTGAATTGCTATAATAGCTTTGCTTAAATAATTTTTTTACATTAATGGAAAATAAGCAGGTTTTGATCCAGAATTCTCACCATTAGAAATCTATTCTATGTAAATAAAATGTATATGAGATGCATACTGTGTCATTAATTTAATTACAATGAAGTGTAACTATTTCCCTTCTGTTAGGGAATGGAGGACTAAATTATAATATAGTCAGTCTAGATTTTAAAGATAAAAATTTAAGGCTATGTTTTTTGCCCTCGGAAAGTCTCCATGATATATGTTCTGTTGAACAAATGTTGGAGAACAATGGATATAAGATGATTACATGTCTACATAAAGAATAGAGAACTTAAATGTTAGTAATTTTGGTGTTTGTAATACTACAGAGAAAGGCATAAGAGTGGAGGTGGTTACCACTCACAGAGGGATTGTTTGCTTGTTAAATAAATCAGCTACAATGTGAGCATCTTTTAAAGAGGTTGAAAATGTGATTTCATGTGTGCTTATAGACAGAGGATTGAAAGTGGGGAGGATATACAACAAACTGGATACCAGTGGAGGAGGGTGATTGTTTCCTTTACCTTGTGATGCAAACTAGAGAGCCAGCATATGAGAGCTGTTAAGAACACAGGGCCTGGCTCAATGATTGAGCATCTGCCTTCAGCTCTGGTCATGATCCCAGGGTCCTCTAGGGAGCCCGCTTCTCCCTCTGCCTATGTCTCTGCCTCTTTCTCTGTGTCTCTCATGAATTAAAAAACAAAACAAAAACACAGGACCTGTATTATAAATGTATGAATTTGAATACTAGCTCCATTTTTAATAATATTTGTGATCTCTGGCAAGTTGAATAAATCACTTGGTGCTTCAATTCTCTCATCAGTAAAATAGGATAATAGGAATACCTGCTGAATAAAATGTTTATAGGAATTACATTAATTAATATATGCTTAATGCTTTGAATATTACCTTTTAGAGTAAACATACAATAAATGTTAGATGTTACTATAGAATGATAGGATTTATGTGTATATCTCACTAAGACATGATATTTTAAAAGAAGTATGTATGCAGGCAAATCTTGTTTATATGTATATAATATTTAACAATGCTTTACCTTGAGAATAGGATTATGTCAGTTTAATTTATTCTTTTTCATAATTTAGAAAATGAATTCATATTGTTCTGATGAAAACCAAAAACTTACTACAAGCAATATATGCTTGATATTGAAACAAATAAAGATAAATCACCCACAATTCACCATACAAACATATCTAAGGCTAAGTCCTAGATTTCAGACAATTTTATTTCCACATTTCTTTAGCTATAATTTGGATGACCATATAATTTATCATCTAATCCCAGGCACATTTCAGAGTGAAATAGGGCACTTCAGAATTACACCTCTGAAAATAGATCTTTTTTTTTTCTTTTTTGAGAGAGAGAGTTAGCAAAAGCAAGAGCGAGCACACAACGGGGGTGGGGAGATGGGGGGTAAGTCAGAGGGAGAAGGGGAAGGATAAGCAGACTCCCTGCTGAGCAGGGAGCCCAATGCAGGATTGGATCCCAGGATCCTGAGACCATGACCTGAGCTGAAGGCAGATGCTTAACTGACTGAGCCACCCAGGCACCCCCTGAGAACAGATCTTAATAGGGACTCTCTGGATAACTAGGGTACATTGTTACGCTAGTCCCAGTTGAATTTCCCGACATACCTGTACTCACCCACTGTAGACCGCTCATGCTTACCTTAGATTTACTATGGTCACTGAGGACACTTTGGTTTAGGATACCATCATTTTCCATTTGGATTAATTCAGTAGCTTTCTAAAAGACCTCCCTTCTTCTGTTCTTGTTTGCATTCACTGATCATAGCTGCCAGGATGATTGTTTTAAATACAGGTTAAATCAAAATAAATAAATAAACAAACAAACAAACAAATAAATAAATAAATAAATACAGGTTAAATCATGTTGCGCTTCTCTCAGGTGCTCCAAGGACTTTTTGTCATTCAGAGTACAGTGCAGAGTCATTTTAATTGTCTTTATAAGACCCTACCCTATGTGGTTGCCCCTTGTATACAAATGGGGATCCCATTTCTTCTCTAACCATATCTCCAGCTAGTCACCTATCATTTGTGTAACCCCAGCAACACCACCCAGTTTTTCTGCTCTTCAGACTAACCAGACATGCTTCTACCTCAGGACCTCTGCACTTTCTGTTCTCAGTGCATGGTGTGCTCTGTCTGCCAATATCTAAGGAATTTGCTTGCTCATATTTTTCCAGTGTTTTTTTTCTCAAAGTCTCCTTCCCAATGAAGCCTATGCAACTACTTTATTTAAAATTGCAAGTTATTTGCTCCTGTGATACTCCCATCATTTTTCCCTATTTAGTTTATCATTTTCTCTTGCAATTCAACACAAGATAAGCTTCTCTGAAGTTAAGATGGTCTCTTGTAACCACTGCTGTATGCATAGTACCTAGCACAGTGCTGGCCACATAATTGGTGCTTGATAAATATTTATTGATTGATAATGATGACAAACTTTACCTGCTTTCCTAATTTTGCTAAATACTATAGTGTTGCAGGAGCTAAGCCATGTTCTTTTTGGAGCCATGACTAATGGCATAACTTCTATGAACATATTGCCTATACATTCTGTAAAAGCTCATGAATATAGTAGTGACCACAGCTATATGCCACACCTATGTGCCAATTTGTAAAGGAAATGGAAACTTTTTAGAATCATCTTTCCGCATATGTTTTAAAATAGTTTAGGCACAAGGGAAATGGGAGTCTGTTATCTGTACTGGAGCAGATCTTTATTTTACAGCCACTAATTCCTCAGAGGAGTAATAATGGATGACAGCAAGAGAAGAAAGATCTCCAGACTCATTTTTGTATGATGCTTTGCCAAGAACAACATTTATCAGGGCAGTGCATGCATCACATAAGGGTGGGGGGCCTCGGTGTAATGTGTGAATTTGTTGCCACCACCAAATTAACTCTGCTCAATTCTGTTGTCTTTCCAATTTTATATCCTTGATTACACATTCATAAAACTGTCCCTTCTTTTGAACATAAATACAACTGCTTCAAAAATATAATTGTGCATGTTTATCAAGTACCTAATTTGTTTACTTGCCAGTTACTAATTACATATGAAATATAAATGAATTGCAGGCCATATATTCTGTGGTAATGGTGGCAAGAAAACATTTTGTAGGTCCAATCAACATTGAAGTTGTAGGCAGTGACAGTGTTGAATATTTCTGATGTATTATTCTTCTCAACTCTTACACCCAGGAATGTACAATTAACAATGGCTTATATATAACTACAAAATGTGGCAAAATTGATTTCTGAGAAGTTTTTATGTTGTAAACAAGTACGTTAGCATAAATTACTTTAGTGTTAATAACCTTATTTATTGAGAGACTAAAGTTAGTGAAGTCAAGACTCTTGTCCATCCTTTTATACTTCATTTTATTAGTTTCCTGAGGCTATTATTACAAAGTACCAGGAACAAGGTGGCTTAAAACAACAGAAATTCATTCTTTCACAGGTCTAGAGGTCAGAAATCTGAAATCAGGATATGGCTAGGACCACCCTCTCTGAAACCTCTTGACATAGAAGTTTTCCTTGCTTCTTTCTATTTCTTGTGTCTACGCAGAATTCTTTGGTTTTCCTTAGCTTGTGGTGTCTTAATTCTAATCTTTGCTTTCCTCTTTATGTTACCTCTTCCTATGTATTCCTCAAAAAGTCCTCTCTCCTATAAGGACACATAACATTATATACATACATGACAAAAATCCAGAATAAACCCCTCCTCTCAAGATGCTTAACATTATCACATCTTTTGTGATATATTCTCTATTTTGCATATAAATTAATAAATACAGGTTATAGAGATTAGCAAGTGAATATATCTTTGGGTGGGATTTTTTTAAGCCTACTGCACGATGATAATGCCTGACACATAATAGAAAAGTGATAAATTTTGGTGGCTTTTATGATTGAGCAAGTCTCTCTTTCTCTTTCTCTCTTTCTGATTTTTTTGGAGTTTGCTTATTGTAGCATATCAGTCATTTCATGGCAATTGAATAAGATCTGATAGACTTCATTTGTTAGTCATTTAGAAAACACAGAGATTTTTCTCATTGCAACTACAAATTTGAATGTGAGAGAGGTCTTTTTAACCACATGATATTCGCAGAATGTTTATTAGACCAGAACGCCAATTTCCTAACCATGAAGAACTATATTTGAATTCTTTTTCCCCAATATTATGAAAAACAAAAAAACCCCACTAGAATGGATGTCGACTACCATACCATAGGAAACATACTTGTAAAAGCTAAAATTTTAATGTAGTGTAAACAGTTTGCAGTAGCCATAATTTTGAGACATATTGCTTGTTTGTCAACTATGCTTCAATTAAAAAATTATTGGAAATTTTGATATTTTAAAGTAGAATATTTTATCATTCTTTTAAGTAAATCGAGGAGTGCCTGGGTGGCTTAATCTTATAAACATTGGACTCTTGATTTTGGCTCAGGTCATGATCAGGGTTGTGGGATCCAGCCCTGCCTAGGACTCCGTGCTCAGCAAGGAGTCTACTTGAGGATTTTTCTCCCTCTGACCCTCCCCCTGGTTGCACTTGCTCACTCTGTCTCTAAATAAAATAAATAAACAAATAGATAAATAAATAAATAAAATCTAAATACCATAGAAATTTCATAACTACTATTATCCATTTTAAAAATGAAGTAAAGTTTTATTCCAAAATTTCTTATGGGTACTGTATTTCTCCTTAAACCTTCATTTCCATTCAACTATTCAAAAGATTTTTACTCTAATATATTTGCATGAATTTTTTTTTGTTGGTTTTCAACAAATGGTGATGGAACAAGTGAACACCCACATAAAACAAAAAGAGGGCTCCTGGGTGGTTCAGTCAGTTAAGTGTCTGATTTTCAGCTCAGGTCATGATCCCAGAATTCAGGGATCAAGTTCTGCATCTGGCTCCCTGCTCAGCGTGGAGTATACTTCTCCCTCTGCTCCTCCCCAGCTCATGCTCTCTCTCTTTCAAGTAAATAAATGAAATCTTTTTAAAAATGAAAATAGAAGAATCTAGACACAAACCTTATATGCTTTATAAAAATTAACTCAAGATGGATCACAGACATAAATGTAAAGTGCAAAATTACAAAACTCCTGAATGATAACCTTCGAGAAAACCTAGATGACCGTGAGTATGGTGATGACTTTTTAGATACAACACCAAACGCACAATTCATAGAAGAAGTAATTAATATGGACTTCACCAAAATTGAAAACTTAAGCTATTTCAAAGAAAAAATCAAAAGAATGAGAAGAGAAGCCACAGACTTTGATGAATATTTGTAAAGGACTAGCATCCAAAATATACAGATAATTCTTAAAATTCTGAACTAAGAAAACAGCCCAGTCAAAAAAATGAGCCAAAGACTTTTAAGACACCACACCAAAGTAGATACACAAAGGGAAAATAAGCATGTTAAATGATTGTCCACATTGTATGTCATCAGGTAAGACAGCAGGGAGATATTACCACACACCTATTAGAATGACTAAAATCAAGAACTCTGACATGACCAAATGCTGATGCCGATGTGGAACAACAGGAACTCTCATATACTGATAGTAAGGATGTAAAATGTTGCAGCCACTTTGGAAAAAAAAAAAGTTTGGAATTTTCTTACAAAGCTCAAGATATTGTTTACAATGTGATCTAGAACTCATACTCCTTGCTGTGTATCTGAACGAATTAGAAAACTTATGTTCCCATAAAATAATATACTTTATAATTTCCAAAACTTAAAACCAACCAAGATCTTCATCAGTAGTTGAATGAATCAGTAATCAGTGGTACATCCAGACAATGGAATAGTATTTAGCACAAAAAGAAATGAGCTCCAAATCAATGAAAGGATATGGAAGAAACTGAAATGCATATTACCAAGTGAACGACCATCTGAGAAAGCTACATACTGTATGATTTTAATAAGACTTTCCTGAAAAGGCCAAAACACAGAGAAAATAAATAAGATCAGTTTTTTTCAAGGATCAGGAGTCACAGTGGATAGGGATGATGAATGGGTGGAGCATAGAGGATTTTTAGGGCAGTGAAAATATAGGATATCATAATTACAGAGAGCCATATGTATTTGTTCAAATCTGTAAATGTACCAAGAGTGAACGATAATGTGAACTATGAACTTTATATAATTCTGATGTGTCATTTTATTTTCATCATAATGCATGTGCCTCTGTGATGGGGAATGTTCATAATGGAGAGAACTAAGTGTTGTGACTGGGGTATATGGGAAGTCTCTGTACCTTTATGTCACTTTTGCTGTGAATCTAAAACTGCTCTAAAAAAATAAGGTCTAAATTTTAAAAGATCATGTATTGGTCACCTCACTGTTCACTGCAAAAAAATGAGGATATAAACAATATTTTTAAAAACTCCCATGAGTAGGGGTGCCTGGGTGGTGCAATCAGTTAAGCATCTGACCTTTGGTTTAGGCTTAGGTCATGATCTCAGGTTTATGAGATTGAGATCCCTGTTGGGCTCTGCACTGAGTACAGTCTACTTAAGACTCCCTCTCTCTCTGACCCTATACCTATACCCATGTGTGCACTCTCTATATCTCATACATGATCTCTCTCTCCAAAATAAATAAATAAATCTTTAAAACTCCCATCAGAATTGTATTCTATGTGCTCTATTGTTTAGAGTGAGTTATTATCACAGTTATGATTTTTATTGTTTCTCAATCAACTTAAATGTATTAAAACTTAGTAATTATTAAGCATTATGCAGTAATATTTTATTGAAAATGCATCTGTTAGGGCTCCTGGGTGGCTCAGTTGGTTAAGCGGCTACCTTCAGCTCCAGTCATGGTTCCAGGGTCCTGGGATTGAGCCCTGCATCAGGCTCCCTGCTAGATGGGCAGCCTGCTTCTCCCTCTCCATTGCTTGTGCTCTCTTGCATGTGAACTCTCTCTCTCAAATAAATAAATAAAATCTTTAAAAAAAGAAAAGAGGGACACTTGGGTGGCTCAGCGGTTGAGCATCTGGCTCAGGGCATGATCCCTGAGTCCCAGGATCGAGTTCCACATCGGGCTCCTTGCATGGAGCCTGCTTCTCCTTCTGCCTATGTCTCTGCCTCCCTCTCTCTGTCTGTCTCTTATGAATAAATAAATAAAATCTTTAAAAAAAGAAAAAATGTATCTGTTAATGAAATAATAGGGAATTCCCTTATATCAGCTCATATGTCTATGGATTTATTGTATTTTGGATGGAAGAAAGGATTCGATGGAAATTTATAACAATACGAAGAGGATATTGGGCAATCACTAAGTGTGGAGCTTACAAAAATTATAATATTGATTATTGTCAGTTGTTTTAAAAGATTTTATTTATTTATTCATGAGAGAGGCAGAGAGAGAGGCAGAGACATAGGCAGAGGGAGAAGCAGGCTCCCTGCGGGGAGCCCCATGTGGGACTCGATCCTGGGACTCCAGGATCACACCCTGGGCTGAAGGCAGCACTAAACCTCTGAGCCACCCAGGCTGCCCTGTTGTCAGTATTTTTAATTCACGGAGAATTCACAATAAAATTTTCTTAATTTAAATATAACTAAAGTACATGATAGAATGAATAAAGAAGCAAAATACTCAGGAATAGCAATAAGCATGAGACTGGTTCCCATTGTAAAAAAAAAAAAAAAAAAGATACAGAATTGCAGAATTCAATAATTGTTCCCCAAATTGAGATCATTTCTCCTCAGTCTTAATAAGTGTTTAAAATGTAAAATGATACATTTTTTTCCTGTTATGGTCCTTTTGCTAAAGATGTAACGTTGTTCTCTCAAGAGTAAATGTGAAACTTTTCCCTCCTCCTTGAAATCTTGCAACATTTTCAAGTGAGACATAATTCTAACCAGATTTATGGGAGTAATTGCCAGACTCTTTCTTAATACTGGGAATGTTAAAATGCTGGATGAGCATTCTTTATAGCAGATGGGTATTTTTTATGATGCCTTTACAGATCTTAAATATTTTAATGATAAAATAAATAGTGAATACACCGTTGCATATGTGTATCACCTGGACATAAAAAGGAACCTGCAGCCTTTAGTGTTTCTTATTAAGTATCTGTTTTCTTTGCTTTTCTGGAACTCCAGTTTAGAAGCAGTACATTGTTTGAAAATTCTTGGTGAATTGAAGAGAACTCATTAAGCAAACGTTATCATTTATTCATGGTGTCCCACTCCTTAATATATTCAATTTTTATCCCAAACAGGTGTGTAAGACTTAATTGTGTTTTAGCAGTGTCTTTATTAAAAGAGGCTTTACAAGTAACATTTGTAATTGTTATTTTGTTAGCCTAGACTTCTCTAAATCCCACACATTATAGTAAGATTAGGAGTAAATGAGAAACATGCTTTTAAAATGTGTGCAGAAGATACCTTATAGGCATGTTTTCAATTTTAAGGAAGAGTGTATGGGAATTGAGTATCTAGAGAGTGAATCTTTAAAAAAAATCCCTTCTTGTATATCTCTTGGAAAATAGCCGGGTAATGCCAAGCTTATGTATACTTTAGTTTGAAGACCACTAGTTTAGTGATACAGATTTACTAGAATAGTGCATCTAAACAGTATCAAAGGAATCAAATATTTTACTCAAAACATTGAAAAATAATTTGTTGTTCAGGATATTCTCTGGACTGATAGGTAAATAATCATTCAAATTAGTTGTTTGTAGTGAAAGGGAATATAAGGGAAGGGAGAAGAAATGTGTGGGAAATATCAGAAAGGGAGACAGAACATGAGACTCCTAACTCTGGGAAACGAACTAGGGGTGGTAGAAGGGGAGGAGGGCGGGGGGTGGGGGTGAATGGGTGACGGGCTCTGAGGGGGGCACTTGACGGGATGAGCACTGGGTGTTATTCTGTATGTTGGCAAATTGAACACCAATAAAAAATAAATCTATTATCAAAAAATAAAATAAACACAACTTCCTTAGAAATGCAAAAAAAAATTAGTTGTTTGGTTTCATATAAACTAATTTGATCACTGACCAGCAAACTTACTTTTGTACCAGTAGATAAACTGGCTTAATAGTTAGATGCATTTATTTATCTACTCATTTCGCCCATATTAAAAATTAAGTTTTGAAGAAGTGTATTCAAGTTGTAGGGTTTCTTGCTGGGAGAGGAGGCATTCATTGTTTAAAGATTCTTTTGTTCAACAGATATGGTTTAACTCTTTTGGCCTTTGAATTTAAATATGCATGTTGATTACTTCTATTTCATTCGCCTTAAGGCCCCATTCCAAAACAGTTAAGTGAATATTTTCCATTTCTCATTTTATCTCATAATTTTTCCTTTTTTCTTATATTATGAACTGAAAGAACCAGATTTTCTGAGCATGCAAACATAGAATAATGATTTGAAGGGAAGAACCAAATTATGCATACTGAATATTTTAGATAACATTTGAATTGGGGGGGTATTGAAAAAAATGCTAAATTCTATATGTCACCTTCTTCTTCAGGATATGGAGTTGCTGAACATTTTCAGTTGTTTCTGGAAATTAGCGTAATGCCATCACCTTGAATTTTGTCATTACCTTGATCATGATTGCAGTTTAGGATTTAAGTTATGGTAGTCCCTCCTTATCTGCAGTTATGTTTTCACTTTGTGTCATTTCAGTTGCCCCAAGTCAACCTTGGTCAGGAAGCAGATGATCCTCTTTCTGATGAATCTTCAGACTATCCATATTAACCTAACTCTACCTCGCAGTCATTCAGCTCCCATCATCTCATCTCATGGGCATTTTATCACCTCACACCTTCTCAAGAAGAAGGATAATTACATTACAAGATATTTAGAGAGAAATAAAATTCACAACACTTTTATTATGTATATTGTTATAATTGTTCTACTCTATCAGTTTTATTAATTACTTACTGTGCCTAATATATACATTAAACTATTAGAGATATGCATATGTAGGAAAAATCATAGTATGTGTATGTTTCAGTATTATCCATGGTTTCAGGCATCCTGGGGTTCTTAGAACATATACCCCACATATAAGGGTGGTGGGTAACTGTATTCAATAGAGTTCTCTTTAATTTAGCCCTTTATTAAATCTTGTCACAGAACATAATATACTGCACCTTAGAAAGGGATGGTTTCCATTCATTTTTCTTTATCAGTTTACAGAAAAGCATAAAATTTTCTGTTTTGCTCACAATTTGGAAAATTTGGTACAGGAAAACTGCTGCTGGAACTAGTTATAGTAATTAAAATATAGAATACATCTTCCTTATTTTTGCTGTAGTAGGATGGGATACTGTAGCTTTTTAAAAAACATCTTTTCGGGATCCCTGAGTGGCTCAGTGGTTTAGCACCTGCCTTCGGCCCAGGGCGTGATCCTGCGTCCCGGGATCGAGTCCTACATCAGGCTCCCTGAATCGAGCCTGCTTCTCCCTCTGTCTGTGTCTCTGCCTCTCTCTCTGTGTGTCTCACAGGAATAAATAAATAAAATAATTTTTTAAAAATAAAAGAATATCTTTTCTTATCTTCCAAGAATTTTTTTCCTCTTTTTTTTTTTTTTAAAGTATTTTACTTGAGTATAGTTGACACACAATGTTACATTAGTTTCAGGTGTACAATTTAATGACTTGACAAGTTTATGTTTTATGTTGTGTTCACCACAAATGTACCTACCATCTATCCTGTTACATTGCTATTACAATATCATTAACTGTACTCCTTATGCTGTACTTTGTATTCCCAGGCTTACTCATTCCATAATCGCCTATATCTCCCACTCCCTTTCACCCATTTTGCCCAACCCTCCACTTCCTTCCATCTCCAACTATGAGTATGTTCTCTGGATATGTAGGTCTGTTTCAGCTTTTTATTTATTCATTGTTTTAGATTCCACTTATGATTAGAGTAATATGATATTTGTCTTTCTCAGTCTAACTTATTTCACATAGCATAATACTCACTAGGTCCAGTCATGTTGTCTCAAGTGGCAGGATCTCATCCTTGTTATGGCTGTATAACATTACATTCTATCTATCCACCATGTTTTCCTTCATCTGTTGATGAACACTTAGTTTGCTTCCATGTCTTGACTATTGTAAATAATGCTTCAATAAATGTAGGGCTGCATATATCTTTTGATGTTAATGTTTTCAATTACCTGGGCAGAAATAGTTGAAGTTTTAGATCAGAGTATTCTATTTTTAATTTTTTGACGAACCTCCATACTGCTTTCTATGATGATGTTACCAATCTACATTCCCATTGACAATTTTGAGTATACTACTTATCTACAAGTAATTATTTTAAAATAGATATTTAGTAGAGATAAGTATCACATCAGCCCACATCCTCATATTTAGAAGATCCTTACTAGTGATTATGAATAAACTTGAATCTCTTCTGCTTATTTCTTTGGCATATATTATATTTTTTTCTTCTTTATGGTGGTAAAATTGACAAAATGGTAACAAATTTAAAGTGTACATTGTGAGGTACCCATATGGCTCAGTTGGTTGAGCTTCAGGCTCTTGGTTTTGGCTCAGGTCATGATCCCATGGGTCAGGGGGTCAAGCCCCATAACAGGTTCTGTTATCAGTGATGAATCTGCCTGAGGATTCTCTTTCTCTGCCTCTCTCCTGCTAAAATAGATAAGTAAATAAAAACCTAAAAAAAAAAAAAAATAAAGCTTAGGGCACCTGGGTTGCTCAGTGGTTGAGCATCTGCCTTGGCTCAGGTTGTGATCCCAGGGTACTGGGATCGAGTCCCACATCAGGCTCCCTGCAGGGAGCCTGTTTCTCCCTCTGCCTGTGTCTCTGGCTCTTTCTCCCCATGACATGGATTTTATTGGTATCTTTTATATTATTTACTCCCCTTACTTAAAAATATTTACACTGTGTGACCTAAATGCCTCAACAGGTCATTGATCTCTTTTTTTTTTTCTAATTTTGCATGCAGATAATGCTCCTTGCTTATTTTATGCAGGACTATAAGTGTCACAGGATAAAATTAAATATTGGGTCAGTGTGTGATCTATTTGTTTCTTATAATAGAATTTGTTAAAAAATGTAATAGGACAGAGACAGAACCAACTTATATTTAAGGCCTTATATTTAAAATGTAGGTCAGTTTCAAAAGCATAATTCTTATTTGGTTAATAACATTGAGAAATCAAGAATTCTTTTTTTTTTTTTACATTTCCATATGAGTTTTATTTATTTTTTATCTTTTAATAATAAATTTATTTTTTATTGGTGTTCAATTTGCCAACATACAGAATAACACCCAGTGCTCATCCCCTCAAGTGCCCTCCTCAGTGCCCGTCACCCTTTCACCCCCACCCCTCGCCCTCCTCCTCTTCCACCACCCCTAGTTCGTTTCCCAGAGTTAGGAGTCTTTATGTTCTGTCTCCCTTTCTGATATTTCCTACCCATTTTTTCTCTCTTCCCTGCTATTCCCTTTCACTATTATTTATATTCCCCAAATGAATGAGAACATATAATGTTTGTCCTTCTCCGATTGACTTATTTCACTCAGCATAATACCCTCCGGTTCCATCCACGTTGAAACAAATGGTGGGTATTTGTCATTTCTAATGGCTGAGGAATATTCCATTGTATACATAAACCACATCTTCTTTATCCATTCATCTTTCGATGGACACCAAGGCTCGTTCCACAGTTTGGCTATTGTGGACATTGCTGCTATAAACATCGGGGTGCAGGTGTCCCAGCGTTTCATTGCATCTGTATCTTTGGGGTAAATCCCCAACAGTGCAATTGCTGGGTCGTAGGGCAGGTCTATTTTTAACTGTTTGAGGAACCTCCACACAGTTTTCCAGAGTGGCTGCACCAGTTCACATTCCCAGCAACAGTGTAAGTAAGAGGGTTCCCTTTCTCTGCATCCTCTCCAACATTTGTGGTTTCCTGCCTTGTTAATTTTCCCCATTCTCACTGGTGTGAGGTGGTATCTCATTGTGGTTTTGATTTGTATTTCCCTGATGGCAAGTGATGCAGAGCATTTTCTCATGTGCGTGTTGGCCATGTCTATGTCTTCCTCTGTGAGATTTCTGTTCATGTCTTTTGCCCATTTCATGATTGGATTGTTTGTTTCTTTGGTGTTGAGTTTAAGAAGTTCTTTATAGATCTTGGAAACTAGCCCTTTATCTGATATGTCATTTGCAAATATCTTCTCCCATTCTGTAGGTTGTCTTTGAGTTTTGTTGACTGTATCTTTTGCTGTGCAAAAGCTTCTTATCTTGATGAAGTCCTAACAGTTCATTTTTGCTTTTGTTTCTTTTGCCTTCATGGATGTATCTTGCAAGAAGTTACTGTGGCCAAGTTCAGAAAGGGTGTTGCCTGTGTTCTCCTCTAGGATTTTGATGGAATCTTGTCTCACATTTAGATATTTCATCCATTTTGAGTTTATCTTTGTGTATGGTGAAAGAGATCAAGAATTATTTCTAATTTTGTTGTTAATATAAAGCCTGAAAGCAAGGATACCAATGTTTAAAAATCAATTAATATTCTTTCTTGTTGTTTTCTTTAGTCCTTATTTAAACTAAACTTTTCAGGTTTAGTTTAAAATTATATCAAGGCTAAAAATTCCATTTGTGTGCCATATGTCATTGAATCTTTTGTTTGTTATTTGCAAAAATGGAAATAATTTTATTTTTATTTTATAAATGCATACTTTCATTTTTAACTAAACAGATAACCCCATCAACATGAATATTTATAAGGAATAAATTAATATGAGATATAAGCCTCACTTATTTCTATTATCAAGATAATTGGTAACATTTTGATTTACATTCTTCCTGACAATTTTACTTTTTGCTTTGGCCATTTTAATTCTTTCTACAAGCATTCATTAAAGAGGCATTTTAATGCAAGTTAATAATAGCATGGTTTTAAAAAATTATTTAGATTTCAAGTACATAAAAATCAGTTTGTCATATTGTTCACTTCCTACTACACCATCAGCATTTGTATCTGTGGTAGGTTGATGTTTTCTTGTAGATCACTTTTTATTTTCCCCTTTGTTCTACATAAAAATCCCCTTCTCTTCCCTCCATCATTAATTCTATTGCAGTGTATTTAAATTAAGTGCTTTCAGCCCAGCTTCCATATCATTTTGGGGGGATATATGTGTGTTTTTCAAATTATACAGTATTGGGGCTTTTTCCTTTCCTTTTCTCTTTTTAGAGAGAGAGAGAGAGAGAGAGAGAACATGTTTATGGGGAGGGGCAGAAGGAGAGGGAGAGAGGTAGAGGGAGACTTTAAGCAGATTCCACACTCAGCATGTAGCCCCACAAGGGGCTCAATCTCTTAACCCTGAGATCATAACCAGAGCCAAAACCAGGAGTCAGATGCTTAACCAACTATGCTACCCAGGCACCCCATATAGTTCTGATTCATGTGTGTGTTTTAATTTTATGAAAATACTATTATGCTTTGATTTTATAATCCAAACTTTTCACTTTTAATTGGTTCTTAGTATTTCATTATATTCCTTTTACATTTTATATAGCCTTTTCCCTTGTTTTGCTACCTAAGTTAATTCCAAGATCCTGCTTCCAATTAACACTGTGAATTACCTCCCTTATATGTTGCCCTTTGGATCTTTATTTGATTTTCTTCCAGATTCCTGTGGCATAGAACATACACATAGCTAATTTCATTAAATAAATCCAGAATGCTTTTATAAGCATAGATGAACATAACAGTACATCAGAGTTCCTATATCCTCATCAACTTTTAATATTATAGCACTTTCTGATTTAGTGAATCTGTTGTATATAAAGAAGTATCACAGACATCTGGGTGGCTCAGTGGTTGAACATCTGCCTTCAGCTCAGATCATGATCCCAGAGTCCCGGGATTGAGACCTGCATTGGGCTCTCTGCATGGAGCCTGCTTCTCCTTCTGCCGATGTCTCTGCCTCTCTGTGTGTTTTTCATGAATAAATACATAAATATCTTAAAAAAATAAAGAAGTATCACTAATTCTATATGCATTGTTTTGATTAGAAGGGTTAAGTATTTCTTTATGTATTAGGTATGTGTTTTCTCATTCTTAAAATTATTCATATTGCTTGACCCTTTTAAATTAAATATTGTGCCTTGGTGTTATTTTGTAGCAATTATGTATTCTATATATAAATCCCTTTTTGTTTTATTTTTTAATTTTTAAAAAAGATGTTATGTATTTATTTGAGAGAGTGGGGAGAAGGGAAGAGAGTGGGGGACAAACAGACTCTACCCTGAATGCAGAGCCTGATGCAGGGCTTGATCCCATGACTCTGAGATCATGACCTGAGCTGATACCAATAGTCAGACACTTAACTGACTGGCCACCCTGCTGCCCCTCTCTTTTTGTTTTAAATCTCGTATATGTCTTCTACTAATCTGTTACCTTTTAACTTTTTTCTTTTTCTTATTTTTTATTTACAGTTTATTTATTTTAGAGGGGAGAGGATGGCAGAGGTGAGGGACAGAGGAAGAAATAGAGGGAGACTTAAGCAGACTCTGTCCCGAAAGCAGACTCTGTCTTGAGTGCAGAGCCCAACATGGGGCTTCATCTCACAACCCTGAGATCATGACCTCAGCCCAAACCAAGAGTGGGATTCTCAACCAACTGTGCCACTCAGGATTCCCTATTAACTTTTGAATGAAGTTAACTTCACTTTCTTTTAACTGAAATCTTGTATGAGATAGTTTCATTCCTCTTTTTTCCATTGCATTTAAAAAAAAATCTTGTTTAAGGGGTCACCTGGGTGGCTTATCCAGTTAAGCATCTGCCTTCAGCTCAGGTCATGATCCCAGTGTCCTGGGATTGAGCCCTTATCATGTTCCCTGCTCAGCAGGGAGTCTGCTTCTCCCTCGGCCCCTCCACCTACCTGCTCATGCTTGCTCTCTCTCTGAAGTAAATAAATAAAATCTTAAAAGAAATAAGGGATCCCTGGGTGGCGCAGCAGTTTGGCGCCTGCCTTTGGCCCAGGGCGCAATCCTGGAGACCCGGGATCGAATCCCACATCGGGCTCCCGGTGCATGGAGTCTGCTTCTCCCTCTGCCTGTGTCTCTGCCTCTCTCTCTCTCTCTCTCTGTGACTATCATAAATAAATAAAAATTAAAAAAAAAGAAATAAAAATCTTGTTTAAGAAGTCTTTTTTCCATCAAGATCATAAAGACAGTCTCATATAATTTTATTATCATTATAATTTTATCCTTTTGTAGTTCATCCACTTTTAGCTTTTTAAAAATTTTGTGAGATAGATATAAACTTCTATTATTCTCCATAGAGTAAACAACTTTTATCAAGACATTTACTAAATAATTTGTTTTTTCACAGATTTGTTATACCACCTCTGTTCTTTTTGTCTGTCAGTACCTTACATAAATTGCTTTTGTTACATTGGCTTTTTCTCTCAAATTTTTAATTTAAATTCCAGCTAGTTAACATATGGTGTAATATTATTTTCAGCAGTAGAATTTAGTGATTCATCACTTGCATTGACACCCAGTACTCATTACAAGTGCCCTCCATAATATGCATCACCTATATAACCCTTCCCCCCCACCTACCTCCCCTCCAGCAACCCTCACATTGTTCTCTGTACAGAGTTAAGAGTCTGTTTTATGCTTTGCCTTTCTTGTTTCTCCCCATACGTTCTTTTGTTTTTTTTTCCCTTAAATTCCACATATGAGTGGAAATTACATAGTATTTGTCCTTCTCTATATGACTTATTTCGCTTAGCATAGTATACTCTATTTCCATCCACGTTGTTGCAAATGGCAAGGTTTCATTCTTTTTGATTAGCTGAGTAATATTCTATTGTATATATACAACTTCTTTTCTGTTTATTTGCAGATGAACATTTGAACTTTTTCCATAATTTGGCTATTATTTGTGATGCTGTTATAAACATCGAGGTGCATGTGTTCCTTCAAACCAGCATTTTTCTTTCCATTGGGTAAATATGTATTAGTACAATGGCTGGATCATAGGATAGTTCTATTTTTAACTTTTTATGAAACTCCATACTGTTTTTCAGAATGGCTGCACCTGTTTGCCCTCCCACCAATAGTGTTAAAAGGTTCCTCTTTCTCTGAATCCTTACCAACATCTGTTGTTTTTGTATTACTAATTTTAGCCAATTTGACAATTTTGAAGTGATAGCTCATTGTAGTTTTAATTTGTATTTCCCTGATGAATAGTGATGTTGAGTATCTTTTCATGGATCTGTTAGACATCTGCATGCCTTCCTTGGAAAGATGTCTATTCATGTCTTCTGCCCATTTTTTAACTGGATTATTTGGGTTTTGTGCATTGAATTTGATTGTTTCCTTATAGATTTTGTATGCTGTTTGTCAGAAATGTCATTTGCAAATATCTTCTCCCATTCCAAAGGTTAAGTTTTAGTTTTCTTGATTGTTTCTTTTGCTGTGCAGAAGGTTTTTATCTTGATGAAGGCCCCAATAATTAATTTTTGCTTTTGTTTCCCTTGCTTCTGGTGACATGTCTAATAAGTTTACAGCTGAGGTCGAAGAGGTTGTTGTCTATATTCTCCTTTTCTTGATTGTTTCTTTTGCTGTGCAGAAGCTTTTTATCTTGACGAAGGCCCCAATAATTAATTTTTGCTTTTGTTTCCCTTGCTTCTGGTGACATGTCTAATAAGTTTACAGCTGAGGTCGAAGAGGTTGTTGTCTATATTCTCCTCTAGGATATTGATAGTTTCCTGTCTCACATTTAGATCTTTCCTCCATTTTGAATCAATTTTTGTTAATATTGTAAGATAGTCATCCAGTTTCATTCTTTTGCATGTTGTCCAGTTTTCCCAACACTCTTTGTTGAAGAGACTGTTTTCCACTGGATATTCTTTCCTGCTTCATCGAAGATTATTTGGCCATATAGCTGTGGGTCTATTTCTGGGTTTTCAATTCTGTTCCATTAATCTATATGTCTGTTTTTGTACCAGTACCATATTGGCTTTGTAACATAGCTTGAAGTCTAGAATCATGATACCTCCAGTTTTGCTTTTATTTTTCAGGATTACTTTGGCTATTCAGGGTCTTTTGTGGTTCCATACAAATTTTAGGATTATTTGATCTGGCTCTGTGAAAAATGTTCATGGTATTTTGATATGTATTGCATTAAGAGTGTAGATTGCCTTGGGTAGTATAGACAATTTACCAATGTTTGTTCTCCTAATCCATGAGCATGTAATGTTTTTCCATTTCTTTGTGTCCTCTTCAATTTCTTTCATAAGTCTTCTATAGTTTTCAGACTACACATCTTTATCTCTTCGGTTAGGTTTATTCATAGGTATCTTATGGTTTTTGGTGCAACTGTGAATGGGATCCTGCCTTGCTTCCTCTTTCTGCTGCTTCATTCCTGGTATATGGAAGTGCGACAAATTTCTTTACATTGATTTTTTGACATTACCGAATTTCTGTATAAGATTTAGCAATTTATTCGTGGAATTTTTCAGGTTTTCTACTTAGAGTGTTGTGAATAGTGAAAGTTTGGCTTCTTTCTTGCCAATTTGGATGCCCTTTTTTAATTTTGTTGCTTGATTGCTGAGGCTAGACTCCAGTGCTATGTTAAATAGCAGTGATGAGAGAGGAAATACTTGTCTTGCTTTTGTCCATAGAGGAAAAGCTCTCATTTTTTTCCCTATTAACACTATTAGCTGTGAGTATTTTGTATATGGCCTTTATGATGTTGAGGTATGTTCCTTCTATCTTTCCTTTTTGAGGGTTTTTTTTAAAGATTTTACTTATTTATTCATGAGACACACACACACACACACAGAGAGAGAGAGAGAGAGAGAGGGAGAGAGAGAGAGATAGGCAGAGACACAAGCAGAGGGAGAAGCAGGCTCCATGCAGGGAGCCTGATGTGGGACTCGATCCTGGGCCCCCAGGACCACACCCTGGGCTGAAGGTGGTGCTAAACCACTGGGCCACCAGGGCTGCTTATTGAGGGTTTTTGTCACAAATGGATACTGTGCTTTGTCAAATACTTTTTCTTCATCTATTGAGAGCATTGATCATATGATTTTTATCCTTATGTTGGTGTGGTATATCACATTGATTGATTTGTGAATATTGCTAAATTGACTATTTAAAATAAAGAGTTATTTATTTTAGAGAGACAGAGAGGAGGCAGGGCCAGAGGGAGAGAATCTTCAAGCACACTCCTTGCTGAGTGTGGAGCCTAATGTGGGACTCAATCCCAGGACCCATGAAATCACAACCTGAGTTGAAACCATGTCAGATGCTTAACCCACTGAGCCACCCAGGTACCCCAATTACTGGGCACCTGGGTTCTTAACTTAGTATCTATCAGGGCAATAATCCCACCCCACTTTTAAAATATTTTTTTAAAAATATTTTTCCTATTTTTAGACTTTTCTCATTTTATAAAAATTTAAGATCTTAAGATCAGCTTTCTAATACATTATTGGTAGCCTTTTATTACAATTGGATTGTTTATATATAAATATGAAGAAAATCAACATTTTTATTATTTATTTTATTTTATTTTTTTTAAATTTATTTATGATAGTCATACAGAGAGAGAGAGAGGCAGAGACACAGGCAGAGGGAGAAGCAGGCTCCATGCACCGGGAGCCCGACGTGGGATTCGATCCCGGGTCTCCAGGATTGCGCCCTGGGCCAAAGGCAGGCGCCAAACCGCTGCGCCACCCAGGGATCCATTTTTTTTTTTTAACATTTTTATATTACTATATTATCACAGTTATGGCCATGGTAAATCTCTCATATTTTTAAGGAATTTCCTCAAAGTAAATATATCAAAATTACTAATATTTTAAAAAGATTCTCTTTGTTCTATGGCAGGAAGGGGTAAAAGTAGAAGTGGTATACACTCTAAGTAGGCTGTTGCAATAGTCCTGGAAAGTGATGATGATTAGTACCTTACACTAATGTTATAGCAGTGGACATAGAAATAAAAGGACAGATGCAAGAGTTCTTTTGTTGGTGGATTCAGTATAACTTTTCACGAATTGATATGGGTGATATATTTGTGATGATCCAAGATCACACACAGCTTTCTGGCATAGGCAACTTGGTACATTGGTGGTGCCATTACTAAGTATAGAGTAGCTTTGCATGGTCCAGATTTAACAGAAGGAAAATCAGAAGTCTCATATGGACTTCTTAGTTTTAAGGTGTGATGAAGCTTCTGTTGTATACCATATCCAAGCAAATGGAAGAAATGTAGAGAGATATAGACATAAGCCCTTGTGAACTCTAAATCAATGTTATAAAATAGTATTGTATTATTACTATACTTAATTTTAAGTTGTTTGAATCACACCTGATATTTGGTTTCCACATATCAAGAGCTGATACAGTGAAAATCTTATGGGTAGTCAATTAGAAGTTTCTAAGTATGAATCCCAGATCTGTCATATTTTAGATTCTTGAGCTTGGGAAAATTATTCAACTTTCATGAGTGTTTGTTTTCTTATCTGTAAAACCAGTACAGTAGTATATATTTCATATAACTCTCGTGAGGATGAAATGAACAATAGCACAGTTTTGGCACTAAACATAAGTTTCCAATCTCTCTCCTTTCTCATACTCTTGCTTCCATAGATGAGATCTAAGTAACAATGTACTAAGAATATTGTAACTTCTCAATTACGTGGCAGTGACACTATAAGTTTTGATATCTTACTTCCTATACATTGATGGACCTCATTTTATAAAGTTGATGCCCTCATTTAATGTGCATTTTTCCTGAATAACATCATTTTCAAAAATATTGATGGTGATAATTTAATGGAATCCTATTATGAACCATATTTTATAATGAAAACCACTCTCATTCATTTATTCCTTTTCTCCTACTGACATGTAGGTGTCATTTCATGATTATGCTTTTTATTATAAGTAATTCTCTTTATTACAAATGTTAAATATAAATAACTTAGAAATATATATCAGAAGATGTTGTTCTTCACAGAAAATTTAAAAGCAAGTGGTAAGACACACAGGTTGAATAACCCACTATTATGGAATTTAATTTAAGACTTGTGGAGAGAGGAAGAATGTGTTTACTTATTGCAGGTACTTATTTTGACAGATTCCATCATGCAACAGCAGTTTTTTAAGTCATTCACTCCATGCCGTGCTGTCAGTTGTAAAAACTAGAAATGCATATTGTTCCATGACAAGTTTAAAAAATGAATGACCATTATTTTGAGTAACAATTTTTATCAAATTGCATGTGAAGTTAAATCTCAAAGTGTGAATTTACTGGTTTACAAGATGGAGATGGATAATGTCAAATGTAAGAATGTTTATTTAGCAGCATTGTATGTTTTTGTTCTGTTTTTTAAAGTAACAAGTCTTAGATAGTTTTGGAAAATCATAAAGTAAAAACATGCATAAAACAAATAAAGGTCACCAATAGTCAATATCTGTTTGTATTTTAAATGTTTTTGCAATTTTTCCCGTGAACTGTTTTGTATAATTAAGATAATTCCTTATATGTGTTTCTTGATCCTATCTAGTAAAACATTAAAAAATATTTGTTTTTGAAGTATTTAATGTAGTTTGTTTAAAAAAAAATTAATTACATTTAATGGTTTTAGAAATTCCATTAAACATTTGTATCCTAATTTCTTTAACAAATCAAAAATTCTTGGCCATCAGAGGTGTTTGTAATATTTATACTTTTACCAGGTACCTATTACTGTCTTGTCCAGTATCTTTCCCTTTTTCTGAGATTTACTCCTACCTATTTTAGCTCTCTTGTTACCAAAGGCGTTAAATTCCTGCATGTCCTATCATCTAGGCCATAGTTGAGAGATCAAGGTGTTAGCACCTGATATCAAGCTTGGCTAAGTATTTCCTTTCCTTGAGCTTTTGAATTTATAAACTAATAGAACATTATTTTTGTTATGGCTGAAAGTATAAGTTAAACATTTTGGCAGCTGTTGGCATTTTCAAATAAGGTCTTATGGAAGGGGCTGATTTGTGGAGAAAGGCAATCCAACATATATTCATAAAAAAAATAGACTTAAGATACAGCATTTTAATTCCTGCTGTCTTTGCTCCTGATCAAAGTTGCTGCCACGTCCTTTTTATGCTTGGTTGTTCAATCCTTCTTTGGATTAATGAATTAATAATCTCCTCATTCCTAAAGTTAGGTTTAGTTGAGTTTCTTAAATTTAGAACAAATGAGACTCGTTTTAAATATTGTATTGAACACATTTGAGGATAAAAAATGATCTGCATTTGAGATTAACTCCTTAGGATATATTGTCAAGATAGAATTGCTAGATTTCATTTTATGTATATTTTAAGGTCGCTGAATATGGAGATTCAATGTCCCATGTTTAAAGGCAGCAGAAGAGACAGTCCTGGTGAGACATCAAGTTTTAGCTTATTCTTGAAGGTAATTGTGAAAAATATGGCCAAGGATTTACTATCAGATAAAGAAGCAGTTGAATCTCACCATGAAAGAAGTCAGTACTATTATTAAAATTTCAATGCAGCAAAGAACACATATAGAGGAATGCATAAAAATAACAGATATTCAACACTTGATGTGATTTCTGCTCATTTTAAGTGAAGTTAGACAACGTTAATTAATTTGGGGAGAATATAGCTTCTGTAACGTCATGTTTTTAGAATGACATGAAAATAATGCCACTGTGTCTATGGTGTCCAAGTCTTACATTATTCAAGGAGATTTTTGTGTCTGAACCAATGGGTATATAAAACAAATTAATATGAACTTCTTTTAGTTTGAAATAAATGGCATTTCATCAATATTTGTTTAATGAGGTCAAGTGTCCTATCAATCTTGTATAGGAATTTTGGAAGAATTTTACATCTTGTGACTGGATTCTTCAACATGATGATTTTCTGGCTTATAGAATGTCTTATTTGAAATGATTTTGAGCAAAACATAGTATTTAGTTTGATCTTCCATTTTTTTAATCAAATTATGGTTTTATATGACTGCATATTTTTTCCCATCAGTGAAATCCATCTTCAAAGAGTGAAGGTTTGCTACAATTGAGGGTATTCAAATAGATGCTAAAATGCCTGAAAGTATTAAGAAAGCTTTAAAAGTGTATTTTTGAGTAGTGGCTGTGTTATTATAGTACGTAAATTACTTATGATATGGATAGTTTGGAGTGAATGTGACTTCTATAGATACATGTGGAGAAAATATATCATTTACTTGGGGTCATATTTCTTAAAATATAATATCCTAATTTTATCCCATCTAAAGTTAACTTTGCAACTGATGTGAAATCTTAACTTGGTAGCATAAGGTTCTATTATTGTTAGTGCAATACTTTGCTTATAGAATGCCCTTTGCATATAGTCATTAAATATATGGGAAGTATAAAAGCCTCTTCAGTCCTATATGTCTTTTAGCCTTCAAATTCTGTATTGCACTGAAATCTCAAAAAAGTATTTCCTACATCTCTTTTCAGGAATGAAAACCTTTCCATTTAATTATATGGTCCCAAACTCCTAATGTAAATTAACATGTTTCTGCCTTAGTAGAGAGTATAGTATAAGAATTTAATTAAGTTAAAAAAATAAATAAAAAAAAAAAAAAAGAATTTAATTAAGTTGCACCTGTAAAATGACAAAATTCACTTACTATAGAATTTTTTGGATTTATTTACTTATTTTTTCATGAGACACAGAGAGAGAGGCAGAAACACAGGCAGAGTGAGAAGAAACAGGCTCCATGCTCGGAGCCCGACAGGGCACTCGATCCTGGGACTTCGGGATCACGCTCTGAGCCAAAAGCAGACGCTCAACCACTGAGCCACCCGGGTGTTTCTCTTACTATAGAATTTTTAAAAATACATTATAATTATGTTGCAGGACACCTGGGTGGCTCAGTCAGTTAAGCGTCCAACTTTTGATTTTGGCTCAGGTCATGATCTCTTAGGGTCATGGATCGAGCTCCACATGGGGCTCTGCACTCAGTGTTGAGTCTGCTTGAGATTCTCTCTTTCCCTCTACCCGTCCTCCCATTTACACATGCTGTCACACTGTCTTTGAAAATAAATAAGTAAAATCTTAAAAAAAAGAAAGAGTTTCTCCCTCTTCTTTTGCCCCTAATCCCCTGCTCTTGTGTGTGTGCTCTCTGTCCCTAAAAAAAAATACATAAATAGTTTTTTAAAGTAAGTTAATCACTTGTGTATCAGGTTCCATTATTGCCCCCCCTCCAGAGATCTTTTTCCTACAGACATCTTCCAGAAATAAAAATATGTGTGGGAAAGATGCTTATTATATATATATATATATATATATATATATATATATACACAGATATTTACACACTCTCTTGGCCTCCTGAACTGGATTTGGTTATGAAACTTGCCTCAATTACATGTGCTTCTGCTAAGCTCTTTAGCACTTGATCATGGACTGAATGGATGGGAGGATCCCTCTTTTATAATGTACCCAGCCTCTAGCCCATCTACTCTGGTGTCCTTCTCTACCCCATAAAACTCATACTACTACGAACCCAGTAAACTTCTGCCTAAACACATGGTTTTTCCAGTCTTACTCTATAGAAGAGGCTGAAAACTCAGCCATCTGGTTGGAAGGTAGGTAAAGGAGTTGTCTTACAACTGTATTTACATAGGATACACATGTATTTTACTTAGCTTGTGCATTTTTTCGAGATTGATTGAGGATGCACTGATTGAGATTTTGATACTCTTTATCCACCTACCTCATAGTACTGTTTGCTTTTATCACTGTCAAAAATTGTCACAAGTTGAACCACCATAAGCTATATTATATATCCCTATTAGAAGTAATAAAATTCTCTGGAACGTGGAGACAAATTTCTGTTAAGTTCAAACTATTTATGCTATTGGAATTGAACTTTATCATTCTGAATTTCAGGAAGCCAGGAATAACAGGCACCTTAAAGGATTTAGGAGGGAAGGGAGAGGCTCTGCCAGAGATGGTGAGAGCAACATACTGGAACACTGGATCCAGAGAACATGAATTTTAAGAGTTTGGTAGGAGAGGTACATAGTATAATTTTTACTGTGGTATAGTGGTAAATATTCAATATTGAGTTAAAATAATGTAGAGACTTGTATGATAGTTGACTTTTAAATGAAACCTTTAGAATGCATATTTTAAGTATTACAATTTATTTTTCCTCAGCTGAAATTAATTAATAAAATTAACACATATCCTCCTAAGTATTACAGGAGTAGACAATAAGTACATTTGAGTTGGGAAAACTTATATATGTCCTTTGATGCCTCTAACATCCTGATTTTCCAAAGTGAGTAAGGAAGACACCTAAATCAGTAGTAGAAATATTCCCTAACTCAAAAGTTTTTTGTAGAGATGGATATCTCATGACTCTGGAATAGTCTGTTTCCTGTTACTTGTTAATGAAACCTGAGAGGAAGGAGTAAGAGCCATGAAATAGAGGGAGCAGAGAGGCTGACTAAGAGCAGTAGGAAGCCAAGTACGGTGGGCCGTATGACATATAGAAATGAATAAGACTGTGTTAGTTTGCTTCATCAAGGGATTCCCCTAATACTAACTTTTGCCTTTCTCCCTGCATAACAGTACCAAGTGAGAGTTTAGTAAGGTAAATTCTGGTTATGTCCTGGCCAAGGGTCTAGCTTATTATTATCCTTTACTCCTGTGTTTGCTTCTTTCTGAATTTACAGTTGACTCTCATACTCATTCTCGCTTTTTGCATGAAAGGAATCACCTTTCCATTTGCTACATGTTGAGATTGGGAGGGAAAATTTTAGTAGACACAATACCCACCTCTTCCCTCCTGTGGAATTGTTGATGAGCAATGATATAGAAATGAAAATTTAATATTAAGATCGGCAATTTGCGGTCAGTTTTCTCTAGTGTCAGCTGCAATTTTTTGAAAGTCTCTCAGAAAAGAACTCTCTGCATGATTGAGAAGAATTTGTGAGCCCCTACACCAAAAATTACTCAAAATTAGTTTATCAGTTTTTTTGGAAAAAATTAGTTATTTATTTATTTGAGAGAGAGTGAGCAGTGAGTGGAGCAGAGTGAGAGGATACAAGCAGACTCCATGCTTGAGTGTGGAGCTTAAGGCAGGGCTGGATCCAACAACCCTGAGTTTATAACCTGAGCCAAAACCAAGAGTCGGATGCTTAACCAACTAAGCTGCCCAGGTGTCCCGGTTTATCAGATTTTTTAAAAAATTTTTTTTGGTTTATCAGATTTATATCTGTGATGGGACCCCACAAATAGTCTTAAGTATCTTCCCAGTCTGTATGCCTTACTTTCTTTTTTTTTTTTTTTTTTTTTTTCAGATTAAGCTGCCTTTATTTTTTTTTTTAATTGGTGTTCAATTTACTAACATACAGAATAACACCCAGTGCCCGTCACCCATTCACTCCCACCCCCCGCCCTCCTCCCCTTCTACCACCCCTAGTTCGTTTCCCAGAGTTAGCAGTCTTTACGTTCTGTCTCCCTTTCTGATATTTCCCACACAATTCTTCTCCCTTCCCTTATTTTCCCTTTCACTATTATTTATATACCCCAAATGAATGAGAACATATAATGTTTGTCCTTCTCCGACTGACTTACTTCACTCAGCATAATACCCTCCAGTTCCATCCACGTTGAAGCAAATGGTGGGTATTTGTCATTTCTAATAGCTGAGTAATATTCCATTGTATACATAAACCACATCTTCTTTATCCATTCATCTTTCGTTGGACACCGAGGCTCCTTCCACAGTTTGGCTATAGTGGCCATTGCTGCTAGAAACATCGGGGTGCAGGTGTCCCGGCGTTTCATTGCATTTGTATCTTTGGGGTAAATCCCCAACAGTGCAATTGCTGGGTCGTAGGGCAGGTATATTTTTAACTGTTTGAGGAACCTCCACACAGTTTTCCAGAGTGGCTGCACCAGTTCACATTCCCACCAACAGTGTAAGAGGGTTCCCTTTTCTCCACATCCTCTCCAACATTTGTTGTTTCCTGCCTTGTTAATTTTCCCCATTCTCACTGGTGTGAGGTGGTATCTCATTGTAGTTTTGATTTGTATTTCCCTGATGGCAAGTGATGCAGAGCATTTTCTCATATGCATGTTGGCCATGTCTATGTCTTCCTCTGTGAGATTTCTCTTCATGTCTTTTGCCCATTTCATGATTGGATTGTTTGTTTCTTTGGTGTTGAGTTTGAGAAGTTCTTTATAGATCTTGGAAACTAGCCCTTTATCTGATATGTCATTTGCAAATATCTTCTCCCATTCTGTAGGTTGTCTTTGAGTTTTGTTGACTGTATCCTTTGCTGTGCAAAAGCTTCTTATCTTGATGAAGTCCCAATAGTTCATTTTTGCTTTTGTTTCTTTTGCCTTCGTGGATGTATCTTGCAAGAAGTTACTATGGCCGAGTTCAAAAAGGGTGTTGCCTGTGTTCTTCTCTAGGATTTTGATGGAATCTTGTCTCACATTTAGATCTTTCATCCATTTTGAGTTTCTCTTTGTGTATGGTGAAAGAGAGTGGTCTAGTTTCATTCTTCTGCATGTGGATGTCCAATTTTCCCAGCACCATTTATTGAAGAGACTGTCTTTCTTCCAATGGATAGTCTTTCCTCCTTTATCGAATATTAGTTGCCCATAAAGTTCAGGGTCCACTTCTGGATTCTCTATTCTGTTCCACTGATCTATGTGTCTGTTTTTGTGCCAGTACCACACTGTCTTGATGACCACAGCTTTGTAGTACAACCTGAAATCTGGCATTGTGATGCCCCCAGATATGGTTTTCTTTTTTAAAATTCCCCTGGCTATTCGGGGTCTTTTCTGATTCCACACAAATCTTAAAATAATTTGTTCTAACTCTCTGAAGAAAGTCCATGGTATTTTGATAGGGATTGCATTAAACGTGTATATTGCCCTGGGTAACATTGACATTTTCACAATATTAATTCTGCCAATCCATGAGCATGGAATACTTTTCCATCTCTTTGTGTCTTCCTCAATTTCTTTCAGAAGTGTTCTATAGTTTTGAGGGTATAGATCCTTTACATCTTTGGTGAGGTTTATTCCTAGGTATCTTATGCTTTTGGGTGCAATTGTAAATGGGATTGACTCCTTCATTTCTCTTTCTTCAGTCTCATTGTTAGTGTATAGAAATGCCACTGACTTCTGGGCATTGATTTTGTATCCTGCCACGCTACCGAATTGCTGTATGAGTTCTAGCAATCTTGGGGTGGAGACTTTTGGGTTTTCTATGTAGAGTATCATGTCATCGGCGAAGAGGGAGAGTTTGACTTCTTCTTTGCCAATTTGAATGCCTTTAATGTCTTTTTGTTGTCTGATTGCTGAGGCTAGGACTTCCAGTACTATGTTGAATAGCAGTGGTGAGAGTGGACATCCCTGTCTTGTTCCTGATCTTAGGGGAAAGGCTCCCAGTGCTTCCCCATTGAGAATGATATTTGCTGTGGGCTTTTCATAGATGGCTTTTAAGATGTCGAGGAATGTTCCCTCTATCCCTACACTCTGAAGAGTTTTGATCAGGAATGGATGCTGTATTTTGTCAAATGCTTTCTCTGCATCCAATGAGAGGATCATATGGTTCTTGGTTTTTCTCTTGCTGATATGATGAATCACATTGATTGTTTTACGGGTGTTGAACCAGCCTTGTGTCCCAGGGATAAATCCTACTTGGTCATGGTGAATAATTTTCTTAATGTACTGTTGGATCCTATTGGCCAGTATCTTGTTGAGAATTTTTGCATCCATGTTCATCAGGGATATTGGTCTGTAATTCTCCTTTTTGGCGGGGTCTTTGTCTGGCTTTGGAATTAAGGTGATGCTGGCTTCATAGAACGAATTTGGAAGTACTCCATCTCTTTCTATCTTTCCAAACAGCTTTAGGAGAATAGGTATGATTTCTTCTTTAAACGTTTGATAAAATTCTCCTGGGAAGCCATCTGGCCCTGGACTCTTGTGTCTTGGGAGGTTTTTGATGACTGCTTCAATTTCCTCCCTGGTTATTGGCCTGTTCAGGTTTTCTATTTCTTCCTGTTCCAGTTTTGGTAGTTTGTGGCTTTCCAGGAATGCGTCCATTTCTTCTAGATTGCCTAATTTATTGGCGTATAGCTGTTCATAATATGTTTTTAAAATCGTTTGTATTTCCTTGGTGTTGGTAGTGATCTCTCCTTTCTCATTCATGATTTTATTAATTTGAGTCTTCTCTCTCTTCTTTTTAATAAGGCTGGCTAATGGTTTATCTATCTTATTAATTCTTTCAAAGAACCAACTCCTGGTTCTGTTGATCTGTTCCACAGTTCTTCTGGTCTCAATTTCGTTGAGTTCTGCTCGAATCTTTATTAACTCCCTTCTTCTCTTGGGTGTAGGATCTATTTGCTGTTTTTTCTCTAGCTCCTTTATGTGTAAGGTTAGCTTTTGTATTTGAGTTCTTTCCAGTTTTTGAATGGATGCTTGTATTGCGATGTATTTCCCCCTTAGGACTGCTTTTGCTGCATCCCAAAGATTTTGAACGGTTGTATCTTCATTCTCATTAGTTTCCATGAATCTTTTTAATTCTTCCTTAATTTCCTGGTTGACCCTTTTATCTTTTAGCAGGATGGTCCTTAACCTCCACGTGTTTGAGGTCCTTCCAAACTTCTTGTTGTGATTTAGTTCTAATTTCAAGGCATTATGGTCCGAGAATATGCAGGGGACAATCCCAATCTTTTGGTATCGGTTCAGACCCGATTTGTGACCCAATATGTGGTCTATTCTGGAGAAAGTTCCATGTGCGCTTGAGAAGAATGTGTATTCAGTTGAGTTTGGATGTAAAGTTCTGTAGATATCTGTGAAATCCATCTGGTCCAGTGTATCATTTAAAGCTCTCGTTTCTTTGGAGATGTTTTGCTTAGAAGACCTATCGAGTATAGAAAGAGCTAGATTGAAGTCACCAAGTATAAGTGTATTATTATCTAAGTATTTCTTCACTTTGGTTAATAATTGATTTATATATTTGGCAGCTCCCACATTCGGAGCATATATATTGAGGATTGTTAAGTCCTCTTGTTGAATAGATCCTTTAAGTATGATATAGTGTCCCTCTTCATCTCTCACTACAGTCTTTGGGGTAAATTTTAGTTTATCTGATATAAGGATGGCTACCCCTGCTTTCTTTTGAGGACCATTCGAATGGTAAATGGTTCTCCAACCTTTTATTTTCAGGCTGTAGGTGTCCTTCTGTCTAAAATGAGTCTCTTGTAGACAGCAAATAGATGGGTCCTGCTTTTTTATCCAGTCTGAAACCCTGCGCCTTTTGATGGGGTCATTAAGCCCGTTCACATTCAGAGTTACTATTGAGAGATATGAGTTTAGTGTCATCATGATATCTATTCAGTCTTTGTTTTTGTGGACTGTTCCACTGAACTTCTTCTTAAAGGGGAATTTTAAGAGGCCCCCTTAAAATTTCTTGCAGAGCTGGTTTGGAGGTCACATATTCTTTCAGTTGCTGCCTGTCTTGGAAGCTCTTTATCTCTCCTTCCATTTTGAATGAGAGCCTTGCTGGATAAAGTCTTCTTGGTTGCATGTTCTTCTCCTTTAGGACCCTGAATATATCCTGCCAGCCCTTTCTGGCCTGCCAGGTCTCTGTGGAGAGGTCTGCTGTTACCCTAATACTCTTCCCCATAAAAGTCAGGGATTTCTTGTCTCTTGCTGCTTTAAGGATCTTCTCTTTATCTTTGGAATTTGCAAGCTTCACAATTAAATGTCGAGGTGTTGAACGGTTTTTATTGATTTTAGGGGGGGATCTCTCTATTTCCTGGATCTGAATGCCTGTTTCCCTTCCCAGATTAGGAAAGTTTTCAGCTAGAATTTGTTCAAATACATATTCTGGCCCTCTGTCCCTTCGGCGCCCTCGGGAACCCCAATTAAACGTAGGTTTTTCTTCCTCAGGCTGTCGTTTATTTCCCTTAATCTATCTTCATGGTCTTTTAATTGTTTGTCTCTTTTTTCCTCAGTTTCCCTCTTTGCTATCAACTTGTCTTCTAGGTCACTCACTCGTTCTTCCACCTCGTTAACCCTTGTCGTTAGGACTTCTAGTTTGGATTGCATCTCATTCAATTGATTTTTAATTTCTGCCTGATTAGCTCTAAATTCTGCAGTCATGAAGTCTCTTGAGTCCTTTATACTTTTTTCTAGAGCCACCAGTAGCTGTATAATAGTGCTTCTGAATTGGCTTTCTGACATTGAATTGTAATCCAGATTTTGTAACTCTGTGGGAGAGAGGACTGTTTCTGATTCTTTCTTTTGAGGTGAGGTTTTCCTTCTAGTCATTTTGCTCAGTGCAGAGTGGCCAAAAGCAAGTTGTATTGGGAAAAAGAGAAAAAGAGAGGAGAGAAAGAAGGAAAGAAAAGAGAAAGAGAAAAAAAAGGGAAGAAAAAGAAAAAAAAACGAAAAAAAAAAAAGAAGAAAAAGAGAAAGAAAAAGAAAGGAGAAAAAAAGGGGGTGGGGGAAGGAAACAAATCAAAAAGCAAAACAAAATAAAAACAAAAACAAACAAACAAAAAAAGAACCACCGGGGAGTATCTTCTGATTCTGTGTACTTTAAGTCCCTTGGCTTCTCCTGGAAGTTGTCCGTCTAGCTGGTGTTCTGGGCGAGGGGCCTGTTGTGCTGATTTTCAGGTGTTAGCAGTTGGGGGAGCTGCTGTGCCCCTGCCTGGTGCAGGGCTCAGTGGGGGTTGTTTACCCCGTGAGGCCGCAGGAGGAACAGCCCCAGTGGCGGGGCAGCTCTGGAAACCTGGATTCAGCTCCGGCAGGAACTCCGTCTGCAGGGCCTGGAGGCTCCGGGCGGGGCCGCTGATCTGCTCAGCTGCGGCAGGAGCGTCCTCGCTGTCCTGGGCCCTCCCGGCCTCTGCCTGTCCCGGGGGAGGCGGGATCCTGGGCTGTGTCCCGGCGCCCTGTGCTCCGGAGCCTGCGCTGGTGGATTCGCGCTCCCGGGCCGCGCAGCCCCCTCCGCGGAGCCGCCGCCCAAGCCCCTCCGAGCTGCTCCTGGAACCGCGCAGCCCCCTCCGCACGGAGCCTCTTCCTCTGCCCGAGCCCGGCCGAGCTGCTCCCGGGGCCGCGCAGCCCCCTCCGCGGAGCCGCCGCCCGAGCCCCTTCAGCTGCTCCGGGTCCCGCCGGGTCCCGCCGCCCGCGCTGCAGCCCTTAGGGAGCTCGGCGCACTCTCCTGGGCGCGCAGTTGCTGTTACTGTCCCCGGGAGCCCGAGGGCATCCCCGCCCTCCTGGGTCCTGCTCCAACTCCCCGCGAGCCCCTTTCCCCCGGGAAGGTCGGTGCAGCTCCTGCTCCTCCGGGACGGGGCTCTCCTGTCCTGGGGACACTCGCCCCGGCCTTAGCCCGGCTCCTCTCGGGGCGCCTCCCCATTGGAGGCCTTTGTGTCTTTATTTCTTTTTCCCCGTCTTCCTACCTTGATAGATGCGCGAACTCTTCTCACTGTTGCATTCCAGCTGGTCTCTCTTTAAATCTCAGGCCGAATTCATAGATTTTCAGGATAATTTGAAGGTTTTCTAGGTAGTTTGGTGGAGACAGGTGATTTGGGGACCCTACTCTTCCGCCATCTTGCTCCTCCCCCTGTATGCCTTACTTTCTTTTATTTTTTTCCATATATCTAGTCCTGTGTAGAAAATATACATTTAAAATGGGAGGACTAAGATAAAAATCACATATATATTCAGTGGGGAAAAACTGAAAATGTTTCCATAAATCACTGCAGATTTGAAATAAGTGGATGGCATCTCTGCCTTTTTTCCTCTGTTTTTTTTTTTTTTTTTTTTTTTTTGTGCTCCAGGGGATGTCAACTCCTCTTGGATTAAATGGCTCACCTCTAATGTTCTTTGCCATCACCAGAAGGCTATGCCCCATTGCTTGGCACAATGTTTGCCTCTGTTTTTTGAGTGCTGCTTCTTCTCTGCAGTTCGGAGGGCATCTTGCTCTTATTATCTCTTTCCTCTAAACTTATTAAGTGGAGCCGAACTTTCTATTAGAGCAGTAGTAATATCATTCTGTATTCTTGCAAGGACCCTGAGTCTAGATTTATGAAGTGGGGGATAGCTGAGCTGTATTTGAACCCCTATATCTGTGCCAAAGAAGGGCAGGCAAAGACCAGAAGGAACCTTCCCCCAGTAGAATCCAGATCAAAAACTACTGAGGTGACAACTGCAGCATCAAAGTTTCTTTCTTGACTCTTATAGCAATTTCTACTGTGTTGCTGTGTAGTGCTGGTGAACTCCTGTGTCCCATTGATGTAGTGTAGTCCAGTGATTTTCAAATAGTTTTCTTCTGATGCCAGGTGAGTGATAGAATTTGCATCACAACAGTATACATATATATAAACGTTATCTGTAATTGAAACAAGAATTTCATGAAAATGTACTAAATGTGAATCTTTCTGATAATATTTGTTCTATACTTTTTTTCCTGTTTGTTTTATGTTTCAAGTTTTTATGTAAATTCTAGTTAGTTAACATATTGTATAATATTGGTTTCAGGAGTAAAATTTATCTATTCATCATTTGCATACAACACCCAGTGCTCATCATAACAAGTGCCCTCTTTAACACCCATCACCCATTTAGCCCTTCTCCTGTCACCTCTCTCCATCAACCTTCAGTTTGTTCTCTGTCCTTAAGAGTTTCTTTTGGTTTGCCTCTTTCCTATTTTATTAAAAATCTGCTCGCAGGCAGCCCGGGTGGCTCAGTGGTTTAGCACCGCTTTCAGCCCGGGGCGTGATCCTGGAGACCTGGGATCGAGTCCCACATCAGGCTTCCTGCTTGGAGCCTGCTTCTCCCTCTGCCTGTGTCTCTGCCTCTCTCTCTGTCTGTGTCTCTCATGAATAAATAAATAAAATCTTTTTGAAAAATCTGCTTGTTATCCACACAATTGATTGCAAAAGCTTCTAATGGGTTGCTATTTACAAATGAAAAATATTGATGCAATCCAATTATGATTTGATTCATAAATTCCTTTTGTTTGCATTTATCAGTTGCTTGTTTCCTTAATTAAACCACCGATTTTCAAGCTTTATGAAGACAACTGTCCCCTACACTTGATGCCATCAAAAATCCAACAGCAAGGAAAGATGATGTCCTAAGTTTTCTGTATCTCCTACATGTTAGAGGGAGTCTGATCATGTGAACAGAGTGCTGGGTTAGGGGCCTCAATCCTGGATTTGACACCATGTAGCTTCAGGACCTTTAGCAAGTAATGTCTCCTCCCTAGGTCTCAATTTTCTCAACTGTTACATGAAGAGAATAAATTATACATGACTTATAAGGCCTATTTCAGATAGAATCTCTGATTTTATGTCACTTCTTTCAAAGTATTTCTATTCTGATGGTCAGAGAGAACATGTATGATGTCTTTGTGAGATTTTGCGACTCTCGTTTGTTTACACCAGGTAGTGAATTTTATACCTATATTTGCCTCTATTCTGTGCCAGATATGTGATAGACTAGAAAAATGCAGTGAGCTAACAATTATCTGAGCTCATCGAATTCTGCTACATAAATCGAAGTTTGAAGGACTCCTTAATTTTGTTCATAGTCTATGGCACTAGTTCACTGTCTCTGAGTATCACTTTCCTTATCAGTACAAAAAAAAAACCAAACAAAATTGGTGATACAAAAGCATAATCATGATAAAAGATGTAGGAAACAAGCTGGAGATTATTTAATTTGAGGTACACAGTAGTGTGGTCCAGAGGATGTCCAGACTTGACAGAGAAATGCAAAGTAAAAACATCAATATGGGATGGATTTATTCAGCAGAGCAGAGGGATTCAGAAATCTTCCTTAAGTAGAGAGAGACTTTTAATCACTTAATACACACCCAGTGAATGAAATCATTGACATGTTGATGTGTGGGACCTGGAAAGTAAAATTCTTTTTGGATTTTTTAATGTTTGGGAGAATACTTTTTCATGGTACATTATTTTTTCCTTTTGACTGAGTCCAAAATAGTTTCTTTTTTTTTCCAAAATAGTTCCTTATCTTTATCAACAGGTATAAAAGTATCTCTATTCTCAAGAGGTCCCCTAGCTCTCACACGCAAAGCTCAAGGCTTTATGGTGTCAATAGGGAGTGTTCCAAGTAACCTTGTCGCAGCTGTGGAAAGAGAAGAAAATTGGTCTTTTATACCCTATTGGAGGACAGGTTCATATCAAAGGAAAAACTTGTATGGAGGGTCTACTGGGGGCAGACAATGAACACATATGTTTGCACATCTTTTATATTTCTTGTGACTCTTTTTGGGAAATGATCATTACCAAAGTTCTGTAGTTAAGGTGAGTGTCCTCTACTCAAAATTAGCAAGCATACTGATTTAATTAGAAGTCAGGGTTGTTCAGATTAAAAAAAATAACCAAGTAAACCCTTTTTATTTATTTATGTCAAGATGACATGCTTAATAATTGTTGGGGAGGATTTTAACTTCTTGATTACTGATTCTAAAGGAAACAAACTGATTCTAAAGGAAACAAACAAGCTTATGTCATTCGGAAAAAAGCTGCCTCAGTGAGAAATAGGCCTGTACATAACCCAAAACTAAAGTTTCCTGAATTAACCAGTTATTTTAACATACCCATGAATTTATGTTAAAAAAGTTTACCTTGAATTTGTTTTTGAAATCAGGATCTCTGGACTCTATTTACTGTATTATAGAATATAGAGCAATCTTCCTTCTAATTCCTTGGAGAGATTTAGTAATATAATATAGGGACCAGTAAACTATGGCCAAAGATCTGTTTCTCTAAATAAAAGCACACCCATTAATTTATGTTTTGTGTATGACTGCCTTTTGCTACAATGGCAGAGCTGAGTAGTTGCAACAGAGGCTGTATGGCCCCAAAGCCAAAAGTATTTACCATCTGGTCCTTTTCAGAAAAGATTGAATACCCCTGAAATAATATACTTTTAACAAAGCATGGAGTAACCAAGTCAATTCATTTTTTAATGACTGGTAATTCTTCTACCTGGATTCTTCATCTGATTCCCTTGCATTTTCTTTGGTCTCTGTCCATTTTGTCATCCTCTCTTGCCTGTATTTTCAACCATTTTCCTCTATAATGAGTTTACCAAATCTCTAACATATACTGCAGTCTCTCCTAACTTAACAACAGTATACTGCTCTCTCTGTAGTTTTTGGCCTACTTTACTCTTGCCCTTTGTCTGAGGTGTTTTTACTTCCTTAGCACCAACTTATATTCCTCAAGGTACCAACCACATCCTGTTTTCTGTGCTTTCACTTCATTTAAAAAGGGAAAGATGACCAATCTACTGGACACTTGTAAGTTTTTATCTTGTATAACCTCTTACCAGCATTTCATGTGGCTTATCACTGCATACTTTGAAAATTTTCCTCCATTGGTTTCCATGATATCACTGTACTCAGTTTATCTACTCATTAATAGTTTTCTTTCCTCGGCTCGCTTTATGGGATTCTCTTTACTTTATGATCTCTCAGTATTGATGTTACTCTGTGTTCTCTCCTTTGTGTGGGGCTTGTATATAAAGAGAGAAAATCAGAGGCCTATCTTATTCAATCACATAGTATTAATTATCTACCTACATACCTAAATTCAAAATATATATCCACGATCCAAACATTTTCCAAAGGTCAGGAACTTATCTGTCTTACTGTCATATTTTCCCACCTAAACCTATTTCGTACCTTATCAAATGGTTTTTGGTATCCAACATGGTGTATGGCACAGAAATCTTGTAGTTTCTGTCAAATTATTTTGTTGTGCATTCCCTACCTAGAACTAATTGGTTGTTAGGTCTCACAGATTATAGCCATTCTTCCTTAATATATCTTGTATCTACGCTTGCCCAACAATCTCCACTACTATAGTCTATATTCATACAATTGTTTTTTAACCAGTATGTCTTTAGAACGTCTCCCCTTTGATTCATCCTCTACGCAGCTGCAAGAGGGATGTTTCTAAAAATCAAATACAGTCCTTTTAACTTGCCTACTTATAATATTCAAATGCTATAATGTCATGTATATGGCCTAGCACTAAAAACTGTACTGTTGTATTTCTGTCGAACTTTTTCTTTGTAGCATTTCCCAGTGGTAGATTGTATTATTGCTTCCAATCATTTGATCACCTATCAACTGTAAAATGATTATGCATCCTGGCATATTGCTATGTGGTATAATGGTACCCTATGAGACAGATGTAATACGCCATTGTGAGGTTGGAGTATGTGACATACTTAGCCAATGAGATATAAATGGAAGCAGCATTATACAACTTTCACACAAAAGTTCCATTCCCTATTTCATGTTTTCTCCAATTTGCTTGCTTTTTTCTTTGTCAAAAGATTGGCATGTTTCCATGCTGACTGGTGATGTTGCTCAACAATGAGTTGAGCCATGGAGAGTTTGGGACCATTCATAACCATTGCAAACCTCATTCACTTTCATTTCCAATTATTTTCTCAAGGTGTTGTGAAGAATTATAATTCCCGTTACATGTCATAAACCTCCATACCTCTGTGACTTCTCCCCATTTTCTCATGTTTTCTGTAATGCCTCTCTGATTCCTCTCTCCACTGTCTCTCATCCCCATCCCAATTATTATCCCAGTCTCTCCTACAGATATATTTCCATCAGGGAAGAAAAACGTTAACAGCATGTCTAACTCTGCCCTTCTTTCTCTGGAAGGTAATGTTGACTTCCTAAACCTCCATATTAAACAAGCTTATGGAATTTACTAGCAGAAAGATAATGACAAAAACTCTAATCTCAGAACCCTTCAGCAGAACACACATGGTATTTCAAGATTGCATATTGGAAATAAATATAAAATTTATAGATTTATGTAGTGCTGTTGACTGACGAATGGAAGATAGTCACACAGGTTGCCCGTTTCTGTAACAAATGGAGTGTAAAAATTAAGAATGAACTTGTACCATACACATTTGTTATCTTGAAACAAAAGTGTATCTCACTGTTGAAAAAGGGATTTTCAGGGAAGTTATGCTTGACATAATGGAGCCCTTCCAGAGACAGATATTGCTGAATTTATTCTTGCTTTGTTTGTGTTCTTTGCTTGTCAGTAAAGTTTGGTGTTGCATAATATCTATAATTCATGTGGATCTGCCTTGACACTCAAGCACTCTGTGATACTGCAGTATCAATTCCCACAATACATTTTAAAAATAGATCTCAGGAAACACCATCTTCAGTGTTAATGCATGGTCCTATTCATCCAATTATTTATTCATTCATTTAAAATTAAATTAAATCTTGTAAACTCACCCAAATGGAAAATCAGAAAATTGAAAGTAACTTACATCTGTCTTTGGGATCCTCCACAATTCTTACCTTTGGCCATCCTGCCATAGTAAGTATTGCCTTCAATATGATATTCATTAATCTCCTTTGTTTAAATTATTTTATATATCTCTGTGCCTAAATGTTCAGTTTTAGTAGTTTTTGACCATTATAATACAGATAAGTTGTGTATAATCTACTTGGGCTTTCTTTTTTCTCCCAAACTTTTTTATAAAGTGATTGTATAGTTTTACATCTAAACTGGCAACATAGAAGAGATTTGATTGATATTGTAGTCTTTCCTATAGTGGATATTCTAAGAAATCTTGGTTTTTACAAATCTTGGTTTTACCAAGAAATCTTGTTTTTTACAAATTGAATGAATATAAAATTCTTTATTATTGTGATTTTGATTTATATTTTCATGAATATTGTTAAGGTCATTAATATCTTCATATATTTACTGATGTATGAGTTTCACCGTGGGTATTCCTGTTTACATCTTTTGCTTTTTAAGAAAAACATCTTTGGTTGTCTTTTGCTTATTGTTTGTAATAATCATATATTTTCTTTTTTTTAATTATATGACTTTTTAAAAAATGTTTTATTTACTTATTCATGAGAGAAACAGAGAGAGAGAGAGAGAGAGAGAGAGAGGCAGAGACACAGGCAGAGGGAGAAGCAGGCTCCATGCAGGGAGCCCGATGTGGGACTCGATATTAGGTCTCCAGGATCACGCCCTGGGCCAAAGGCAGGCACTAAACCGCTGAGCCACCCAGGCTGCCCTTAATCATATATTTTCTTGAAGATAATATCCTTTTGGTTATGTGCTATAAATACCTTTTCTAGTCTCAGGCTTACCATTTTTATTTCTTTAAGTTCTTTACTGACCAGAAATTCTTAATTTTAATATAATCAATTTCATCAATTATTTCTTCAAGAGTTGATACATTTTATAATTTGTGTAGGATATCCTTCTACACTCTGAGCACAGGAATATTTTCACCTACATATTCTATTCAGATTTCCATAATTTTTCTTCTAACATTTATGTGTTTAATCCAATTGAAATTGATTTCTTATTTAAAGATAACTATTCACACCTCCATTAATTGAATTGCAGTTATGTTCCAGCAGATCTGTAACTCCTTATTAATATAACAAAAATATTCATGATGAGTCTGTTTCTGAGATTGCTCTTACATTCTACTGATTATTTTGTCTTTGCTTATGCCATGACCACACTGCTTTATTATTACATCTTCAAAATATATCCTGCTATCAAGTAGAACATTTCTCTCTAGAATATTTTTCCTCAAAAGAAGAAGTTGACTAGACTTGGAACTTTATGTTACAAATTTTTTTCTAATCATCTTGTCAAGTTCTTCAAACAATGCTGTTTGTATTATAATTGAAATTTGAGTAAATATATAAATTAATTTGAGATAATTGATATCTTTATTATGATAAATTTCCTGTCTTCTTTTATTTGGATCTTCTTTAATGTCACTCAGCAATACTTTTAATTTGTTAATCACACAGATGTTGCATATTTTTGTTAAATTTACTTTTAAGCACTCCATGTTTTTTTATTAATATGAATTTTACCTTAAAGTGGGTTTTGCTAATTATTTGTGGTAGTGTACCAAGCCTTTGATTTTGGTAGGTGGACCTATATCCAACCATTTATTAAATTATACAATTATTCAAAATAAATTACCAGTAGAATCTTTCTGGTTTTTAAAGAAAAACTGATATTATCTTTGTATAGTGAAAATTATAGTTTTTCCTTTCCTATTTTTTATTTAATTTACTTTTATTATTATGCTGACAGAGCCTCTTATATAATGCAAACTGAAGTATATCCTCTAACATGTTCCTTATTTTTTCATTAAGATTTTATTTATTCGGTATGCTCAGCGGTTGAGCTTCTGCCTTCAGCTCAGGTCATGATCCTGGAGTCGCTGGATCGAGTCGTGCATCGGGTTCCCTGCATGGAGCCTGCTTCTCCCTCTGCCTGTGTCTGCCTCTCTCTCTCTCCCTCTCTCTGTGTCTCATGAATAAATAACTAAAATCATAAAATATATTTTATTTATTTATTCATTTTACAGAGAGAAACCATTAACAGGGAGGTAGGGGCAAAGGGAGAGGGAAAAGCAGACTCCCAACTGTGCAGGGAGGCTGAGAAGGGGCTCAGTCCTGGGTCCCTGGGATCATGACCTAAGCCAAAGATAGATGCATAACCTACTGAGCCACAGACATTCCCAGTGTGTTCCTTATTTTAAAGGTAAAACTTTTGGCGTGCCTAGGTGGCACAGTTGGTTGGATATTTGACCCTTGGTTTTTGCTCAGTTCAGAATCTCAGAGTCCTGGATTTGAGCTGCCCATTGGATTCTGCCCTCAGTATGGAGTCTGCTTGAAATTCTCTCTCCCTCTCTCTCTGGGCTTCCCACTCATATTCTTGCTCTATTCTTTCTCTCTCTTTGTTTCTCTTTAAAATAAATAAATAAAATTTAAAAATAAAGGTCAACTATTAATATTTCTACATTAGGATCATTGTTCTTGATATCCTTTTATTTTTTATAATAAATTTATTTTTTATTGGTGTTCAATTTGCCAACATACAGAATAACACCCAGTGCTCATCCTGTCAAGTGCCCCCCTCCGTGCCCGTCACCCATTCACTCCCACCTCCCGCCCTTCTCCCCTTCCACCACCCCTAGTTCGTTTCCCAGGGTTAGGAGTCTTTATGTTCTGTCTCCCTTTCTGATATTTCCTACCCATTTCTTCTCCCTTCCCTTCTATTCCCTTTCACTATTATTTATATTCCCCAAATGAATGAGAACATATAATGTTTGTCCTTCTCCGATTGACTCATTTCACTCAGCATAATACCCTCCAGTTTCATACACGTGGGAAGCAAATGGTGGGTATTTGTCGTTTCTAATGGCTGAGTAATATTCCATTGTATACATAGACCACAACTTCTTTATCCATTCATCTTTCGATGGACACCGAGGCTCCTTCCAATAGTTTGGCTATTGTGGACATTGCTGCTATAAACATTGGGGTGCAGGTGTCCCGGCATTTCAATGCATCTGAATCATTGGGGTAAATCCCCAACAGTGCAATTGCTGGGTCGTAGGGCAGGTCTATTTTTAACTCTTTGAGGAACCTCCACACAGTTCTCCAGAGTGGCTGCACCAGTTCACATTCCCACCAACAGTGCAAGAGGGTTCCCCTTTCTCCGCATTCTCTCCAACATTTGTGGTTTCCTGCCTTGTTAATTTTCCCCATTCTCACTGGTGTGAGGTGGTATCTCATTGTGGTTTTGATTTGTATTTCCCTGATGGCAAGTGATGCGGAGCATTTTCTCATGTGCATGTTGGCCATGTCTATGTCTTCCTCTGTGAGATTTCTGTTCATGTCTTTTGCCCATTTCATGATTGGATTGTTTGTTTCTTTGGTGTTGAGTTTAATAAGTTCTTTATAGATCTTGGAAACTAGCCCTTTATCTGATATGTCATTTGCAAATATCTTCTCCCATTCTGTAGGTTGTCTTTGAGTTTTGTTGACTGTATCCTTTGCTGTGCAAAAGCTTCTTATCTTGATGAAGTCCCAATAGTTCATTTTTGCTTTTGTTTCTTTTGCCTTCATGGATGTATCTTGCAAGAAGTTACTGTGGCCGAGTTCAAAAAGGGTGTTGTCTGTGTTCTCCTCTAGGATTTTGATGGAATCTTGTCTCACATTTAGATCTTTCATCCATTTTCAGTTTATCTTTGTGTATGGTGCAAGAGAGTGGTCTAGTTTCATTCTTCTGCATGTGGATGTCCAATTTTCCCAGCACCATTTATTGAAGAGACTGTCTTTCTTCCAGTGGACAGTCTTTCCTCCTTTATCGAATATTAGTTGACCATAAAGTTGAGGGTCCACTTCTGGGTTCTCTATTCTGTTCCATTCATCTATGTGTCTGTTTTGTGCACTGTCTTGATGACCACAGCTTTGTAGTACAACCTGAAATCTGGCATTGTGATGCCCCCAGCTATGGTTTTCTTTTTTAAGATTCCCCTGGCTATTTGGGGTGTTTTTGGATTCCACACAAATCTTAAAATAATTTGTTCTAACTCTCTGAAGAAAGTCCATGGTATTTTCATAGGGATTGCATTAAATGTGTAAATTGCCCTGGGTAACATTGACATTTTCACAATGTTAATTCTGCCAATCCATGAGCATGGAATACTTTTCCATCTCTTTGTGTCTTCCTCAATTTCTTTCAGAAGTGTTCTATAGTTTTTAGGGTATAGAACCTTTACCTCTTTGGATAGGTTTATTCCTAGGTATCTTATCTTTTGGGTGCAATTGTAAATGGGATTGACTCCTTAATTTCTCTTTCTTCAGTCTCATTGTTAGTGTATAGCAATGCTATTGATTTCTGGGCATTGATTTTGTATCCTACCATGCTACCAAATTGCTGTATGAGTTCTAGCAATCTTGAGGTGGAGGCTTTTGGGTTTTCTATGTAGAGTATCATGTCATCGGCGAAGAGGGAGAGTTTGACTTCTTCTCTGCCAATTTGAATGCCTTTAGCGTCTTTTTGTTGTCTGATTGCTGAGGCTAGGACTTCCAGTACTATGTTGAATAACAGTGGTGAGAGTGGACATCCCTGTCTTGTTCCTGATCTTAGGGGAAAGGCTCCCAGTGCTTCCCCATTGAGAATGATATTTGCTGTGGGCTTTTCGTAGATGGCTTTTAAGATGTCGAGGAAAGTTCCCTCTATCCCTACACTCTGAAGAGTTTTGATCAGGAATGGATGCTGTGTTTTGTCAAATGCTTTCTCTGCATCTTGGTTTTTCTCTTGCTGATATGATGAATCATATTGATTGTTTTATGAGTGTTGAACCAGCCTTGTGTCCCGGGGATAAATCCTACTTGGCCATGGTGAATAATTTTCTTAATGTACTGTTGGATCCTATTGGCTAGTATCTTGTTGAGAATTTTTGCATCTATGTTCATCAGGGATATTGGTCTGTAATTCTCCTTTTTGGTGGGGTCTTTGTCTGGTTTTGGAATTAAGGTGATGCTGGCCTCATAGAACGAATTTGGAAGTACTCCATCTCTTTCTATCTTTCCAAACAGCTTTAGGAGAATAGCTATGATTTCTTCTTTAAACGTTTGATAGAATTCCCCTGGGAAGCCATCTGCCCTGGACTCTTGTGTCTTGGGAGGGTTTGATGACTGCTTCAATTTCCTCCCTGGTTATTGGCCTGTTCAGGTTTTCTATTTCTTCCTGTTCCAGTTTTGGTAGTTTGTGGCTTTCCAGGAATGCGTCCATTTCTTCTAGATTGCCTAATTTATTGGCGTATAGCTGTTCATAATATGTTTTTAAAATCGTTTGTATTTCCTTGGTGTTGGTAGTGATCTCTCCTTTCTCATTCATGATTTTATTAATTTGAGTCTTCTCTCTCTTCTTTTTAATAAGGTTAGCTAATGGTTTATCTATCTTATTAATTCTTTCAAAGAACCAACTCCTGGTTTTGTTGATCTGTTCCACAGTTCTCTTGGTCTCGATTTCGTTGAGTTCTGCTCGAATCTTTATTAACTCTCTTCTTCTGCTGGGTGTAGGATCTATTTGCTGTTTTTTCTCTAGCTCCTTTATGTGTAAGGTTAGCTTTTGTATTTGAGGTCTTTCCAGTTGTTGAATGGATGCTTGTATTGTGATATATTTCCCCCTCAGGACATCTTTTGCTACATCCCAACGATTTTGAACAGTTGTATCTTCATTCTCATTAGTTTCCATGAATCTTTTTAGTTCTTCCTTAATCTCCTGGTTGACCCTTTCATCTTTTAGCAGGATGGTCCTTAACCTCCACGTGTTTGAGGTCCTTCCAATCTTCTTGTTGTGATTTAGTTCTAATTTCAAGGCATTATGGTCGGAGAATATGCAGGGGATGATCCTAATCTTTTGGTATCAGTTCAGACCCGATTTGTGACTCAGTATGTGGTCTATTCTGGAGAAATTCCATGTGCACTTGAGAAGAATGTGAATTCAGTTGAGTTTGGATATAAAGTTCTGTAGATATCTGTGAAATCCATCTGGTCCAGTGTATCATGTAAAGCTCTCGTTTCTTTGGAGATGTTGTGTTTAGAAGACCTATCGAGCGTAGAAAGCGCTACATTGAAGTCACCAAGTATAAGTGTATTATTATCTAAGTATGTCTTATCTTTGGTTTTAATTGATTGATATATTTGGCAGCTCCCACATTCGGGGCATATATATTGAGGATTGTTAAGTCCTCTTGTTGGATAGATCCTTTAAGTATGAGATAGTGTCCCCTCCCCCTCTCACTACAGTCTTTGGGGTAAATTTTAGTTTATCTGATATAAGGATGGCTACCCCTGCTTTCTTTTGAGGACCATTCGAATGGTAAATGGTTCTCCAACCTTTTATTTTCAGATTGTAGGTGTCCTTCTGTCTAAAATGAGTCTCTTGTAGACAGCAAATAGATGGGTCCTGCTTTTTTATCCAGTCTGAAACCCTGCGCCTTTTGATGGGGTCGTTAAGCCCGTTCACTTTCAGAGTTGCTATTGAAAGATATGAGTTTAGTGTCATCATGATATCTATTCAGTCCTTCCTTGTTTTTGTGGATTGTTCCACTGAACTTCTTCTTAAAGGGGAATTTTAAGAGTCCACCTTAAGATTTCTTGCAGAGCTGGTTTGGAGGTCACATATTCTTTCAGTTCCTGCCTGTCTTGGAAGCTCTTTATCTGTCCTTCCATTCTGAATGAGAGCCTTGCTGGATAAAGTCTTCTTGGTTGCATGTTCTTCTCATTTAGGACCCTGAATATATCCTGCCAGCCCTTTCTGGCCTGCCAGGTCTCTGTGGAGAGGTCTTCTGTTATCTTAATACTCCTCCCCATAAAAGTCAGGGATTTCTTGTCTCTTGCTGCTTTAAGGATCTTCTCTTTACCTTTGGAATTTGCAAGCTTCACTATTTAATGTCGAGGTGTTGAACGGTTTTTATTGATTTTAGGGGGGGTGATCTCTCTATTTCCTGGATCTGAATGCCTGTTTCCTTTCCCAGGTTAGGAAAGTTTTCAGCTATGATTTGTTCAAATACATATTCTGGCCCTCTGTGTCTTTCGGCGCCCTCAGGAACCCCAATTAAACGTAGATTTTTCTTCATCAGGCTGTCATTTATTTCCCTTAATCTGTCCTCATGGTCTTTTGTTTGTCTCTTTTTTCCTCAGTTTCCCTCTTTGCCATCAACTTGTCTTCTAGGTCACTCACTCGTTCTTCCACCTCGTTAACCCTCTTGGTTAGGGCTTCTAGTTTGGATTGCATCTCATTCAATTGATTTTTAATTTCTGCCTGATTAGCTCTAAATTCTGCAGTCATGAAGTCTCTTGAGTCCTTTTTGCTTTTTTCTAGAGCCACCAGTAGCTGTATAAAAGTGCTTCTGAATTGGCTTTCTGACATTGAATTGTAATCCAGATTTTGTAACTCTGTGGGAGAGAGGACTGTTTCTGATTCTTTCTTTTGAGGTGAGGTTTTCCCTCTAGTCATTTTGCTCAGTGCAGAGTGGCCAAAAACAAGTTGTATTGGGAAAAGGAGAAAAAGAGAGGAGAGAAATAAGGAAAGAAAAGAGAAAGAGAAAAAAGAAAAAAGGAAGAAAAAAAGAAGAAAAAGAGAAAGAAAAAGAAAGAAAGGAAAAAAAAAGGTGGGGGAATCAAACAGAAATCAAAAAGAAGAAAACCATTAACACGGGGGAGTATCTTCTGATTCTGTATACTCTAAGTCCCTTGCCTTCCCCTGGAACTTGTCCTTCTTGCTGGTCTTCTGGGGGAGGGCCCTGTTGTGCTGATTTTCAGGTGTTAGCACTTCGGGGAGCTGTTCTGCCCCCTTCCTGGTGCAGGGCTCAGTGGGGGTTGTTTACCCCGTGAGGCCGCAGGAGGAACAACCCCAGTGGCGGGGCCAGCTCTGGGCCCTGGATTCAGCTCCCGCAGGAACTCCGGAGTTCTCCGTCTGCAGGGCCTGGAGGCTCCGGGGGCGGGGCCGCTGATCTGCTCAGCTCGGGGCAGGAGCGTCCTCGCTGTCCTGGGCCCTCCCGGCCTCTGCCTGTCCCGGGGGGAGGCCGGATCCTGGGCTGTGTCCCCGGCGCCCTGGGCTCCCGGTCTACGCTGTTGGATTCGCGCTCCCGCCCCGCAGCCCCCTCCGCGGAGCCGCCGCCCGAGCCCCTCCGAGCTGCTCCGGGTCCCGCCGTGCGCGCTGCAGCCCTTAGGGAGCTCGGCGCACTCTCCCGGGGCGCAGGCGTCTGTTACTGTCCCGGGGAGCCCGAGGGCATCCCCGCCCTCCTGGGTCCTGCTCCAACTCCCCGCGAGCCCCTTTCCGCCCGGGAAGGTCGGTGCAGCTCCTGCTCCTCCGGGACGGGGCTCTCCTGTCCTGGGGACACTCGCCCCGGCCTCAGCCCGGCTCCTCGCGGGGCCCCTCCCCCTTGGAGGCCTTTTGTTCCTTTATTTCTTTTTCCCGGTCTTCCTACCTTGATAGAAGCGCGAACTCTTCTCACTGTAGCATTCCAGCTGGTCTCTCTTTAAATCTCAGGCCGAATTCGTAGGTTTTCAGGATGATTTGAAGGTTATCTAGGTAATTTGGTGGGGACAGGTGACTTGGGGACCCTACTCTTCCGCCATCTTGCCCCGCCTCCTTTCTTGATATTCTTTATCAGATTTGACAGATATCTTTCATGAGATTAAGGATTTTCCCTTCTAGTTTACAAAAGCTTTTATCGTAAATGGGTATTTAATTACAGGTTTTGTTTTGTTTTTTGTCTTTTTTAAGTATACATCCAACCTTTTATTTGGTGGGATTTCATTTTGAATTTTTGCAAATATAATCATGAATGAAAATGGTTTATGTTGTTCTTTTCTCATATTGCCCTTTTCTGGTTTTATATCAAGATCATAATGGCCTCATAGAATGATCTCAGAAATACTCATTTTTTGTTTTTTGTAACAACTTCCGTAAGATTGGAGCAATCAATCTGTTGATTAGAATTTGGCAAAATTCATACGTAAATCTATCCGAATTTTATGTTTTCTTTGTAGAAAATCATCTAACTTTTTATGTCTTTTTATTTAGTTTTGATAAGTTATATTTTCCTGAAATGTAACTGTTTAATCAAAGTTCTTTAATTATTGACATAAATTGTAAATACTCACCTTTTAAAATATACATTTAATCTGTATTTCACCCTGTTTTGCTCATATTTACTTGAGCCTTTTTTCCCCTCACTCATGAAAGTTGATTGTCTAATCTGTTAATCTTTTCAAAGGTAGACCTTTTGACTTTCTTATTCTGTATTACATCTTGATAGTCTATTTAACATTGGTCAGTCTTATCAGTATTATCCTTCTACTTTTCTAGACTGTTTTATTGGATCCTTAGCTAAAAAATATTCAACTGGCTTCCTTTTCTAAACTCTATTGTTCCAAGCTATAAAATATCCCATGAGAGATTATGTTTATTCCATTTTAAAAGTTATCGTACTTTTTGTGACTATAATACAATTCTAAGTTTTATTTTTAATTTCATTATGTGTTGTATTTGACCCTATGCATGAGTTATTGAGAAATTGTTTCAAAGCATATCTATTATACTAAAAATATTGTCAGTAATAATTATGAAATGAAACAAATGACGATTTGAAGTAAAATATGTTAACAGGGAATGTTTTCTCATATTAAATTTTATATCTATTATTCTACCAGTTAAAAATGCTAAAACATATTAAAATAGAGGAAAATGGATTAATAATTTTATGTACATTCACCATTTTTGGAAAAAATTATAAAACGAATTCCTACATATTCATTTGTCACAGTAATGATCAATGAGCCATTTAACAACTGTAAACTATTTTCTTTTATGTGAGAAGAATAATTTAGTGAAGAAAAAGTGCTTCCTAAAACTGTTACCATCCTATAAAAAAGGAAAGAATGAGAAACATCTCAGATCAGAGCTGGCTGAGGAGACATGACAACTGAATGTAGTATGGTATCTTGTATTAGATGCTGGCCCAGAAAGAGGATATTAATGTAAACACTGGTGAAATCCAAGTGAAGTCTGGCATTCACATAATGGTAATTAAAATGTCAGTTTCTTAGTTTTGACAAATACAAATGTGTTCTGATTATTCTAAATGTTAATGTTAGAGAAAAGTACATATATGGTATACAAGAACTCTGTGTTTTATTTCTGCAACATTTGTAAATCTAAAATTATTCCCAAATAAAAAGTTCACTAAAAATAGTTTACTTTTACTGCACCTTTCTAACTTTTACATTTGGCATTTTAAAAATCATTTTAGTGATAAAGATGCTGTAATTTCATGATTTCCTTTTTTTTTCATGATTTCTTTTTTGACCCTTGATAGTTCAAATAGATACAGATGTAGATATTAACAGATAGATTTAAATTTCAAAGCCATATAGGAGTTGCATAATATTTGGTTTGATTTCTCAGTTGCAGAGTAATCTGATAATGTAGTTTTTATAATACCTATGCTTTAATATTTATGGAGGCTTCCATTATGTCCGAGGTAATAGTTAACTTTGATAAACATTTCAAGTATAAGTAGAGTGTATTATTCAGATTACTGGGTATAATTTTGTTTATATGCCTTTAAATTAACATTTCAATTTTACCAATCAAAGAACACATCTTAATTTTAAAATTATCACTCCAATTGTTAAAATAATTTTAGATGATAAAGTTTACCAAGTTATTTAATCAACATTAATTTACATTTTTTTTAACATTCTCTCCATTTGAATCTGTTTTAATTCAGGAATTTCCTCATGTTTACAATATGTTCCTTTGTGTAGCCAAACCAATGAGGTTCAGGTTAATCTGAATATTTTTGTTAAATATTCACTTTTGAATGACATTTTGGCTGGATATGAAAGTATAATTCAAAGCACTTTTTTTTATTGCTTCTGCCATTGCTTTTGAAAAGTCTCATATAAATCTAGTACTTCTTTGTAAGTTCTCATCTTGTCTGTTCTAGACCAATTATAATACTTTATTTATATTTTGTATTTTTATATGTCATTTTAATGTATTTGTATATGAGTTTTTTCTAATCACTCCTCTTTGTTACTGTTGGAACTCTTTTAGTGTGAATTTATTTCTCTCAGGAATTTCACAGGAATATTTCTTGAATTATTTTCTAATGCTTATTTTTAATTTTATTTATTTTTATTTTTATTTTTACTTTTGTCTAGGATTTCTGTTATCCAAATGTTGTCACTTCTGTCCTTTTATCACACTAAAAATAGTTTTTATTTCTAGATCCTCCCTTGTGTTCTAGGAGGTTTTCTTTTTCTTTTTCTTTTTTTAAGATTTATTTATTTATTCATGAGAGACACAGAGAGAGAGAGGCAGAGACATAGGCAGAGGGAGAGGCAGGCTCTCTGCAGGGAGCCCGATCTGGGACTCGATCCCAGATCCCGGGATCATGCCCTGAGCCAAAGGCAGTCGCTCAACTGCTGAGCTACCCAGGCGTCCCAGAGGTTTTCTTTAACTAAATAATTCATTGATTATATCCATCACATGTATAATATTTTTTCTTAATTTTCACGCTGTAATTTTTTATGCCTAGATTATATTTTATGATTTTTCTTTTCTAGTTTCACATTATTAACATCTTCTCTGATCATGTTCATTATATTTATTATGGAAATTTTCTTCTTTTGTTTTTCCCTGCTAATACTTCTGTTTGTGATGACATTTTCACAGTGTATTTTATTGTTAAGTTTTGATATTATACTTCTCAAACGTCACATTGTTTGGACTGTGAGCTTATTCCTTTGCAGTGCAGATGAGAGCTCTACATCTATGTCATTTCAGGTGAGTTCATGGAGAGAAGTGTGGAGCCCTACCTAGCCTTGTGAACACTGGACAGTTAAAACCAGTGAATCCTACCTCTTTGGTATTATACCACAATGTCTCTCTAGAGTCAGAATTTTCCTTTAGACTCTCAATGAAAAACAACATTGGTAGAAATGAGTCCCAATAGTAGTGGCACTCAGAATGTGGTCTCCAGATCGGCAGCATCATTCATTACCTGGAAATATGACAAATGTTAATTATAAGCTTAATGAAACGTACTGTATCAGAAACTCAAGTTGGTGTGTGGAGATCTGTGATTTTATATCACTTCCACGTGATTCTGACATTTACTAAAGTTTGAGGGCCATTTCCCCAGACTTTAAAACACAAGCCCAGCAGATTTGGAAGGGCATATATGAAGAAGTCATGTTTAAAGTAGTTTATTCCTGTTTACCTCAAGTTTCCAATATAGCAGAATTTCTTTGCTTATACATACCTGTGTGGATGTTTACAGAGGTGAGGTAGGCAGTTGTCCTTTGTTTCATGTATCTTGTCATAGCAACTTAAACAACTTTCTGGTCCAGACTGCAACAATCTTATTTTCTTGCTCCCAGATATATCAGTTTAAAGTCACCTTTTCTCTTCTCAGAAGTTTCTCTATTTTAATCTTTTTCTTGATTCCATGTTTTCCCCATAGCTACTCCATATTTGATCTTTCGCAATGGAATCACAAGATCATGTGAAATCTTCTTAGCACAAAAGATAACTAATCTGATATGAACTCCATCATAATTTATCATGTTTTCACTTTGTCTGTTTCTGCTAAAGTGCTGTTTTTGATCATTTTTGGCACCCTATCACATGGAAAAGATGAAGTGCTCAATCAGGTTTTGTGGCTATAAATTTAGTGAATTAAATGTTTGTTAAGGAGCTACCCCTTTTCTAGGACTTGATTGTGTAGTGAAGATACAGTTCCTGCTCTCATGTAACTTGTCTCGTGATGTGAGAGAAGGAAAACATTTTTGTTCCAAAAGTCCAAAGCAGTCATTCATTTAATATTCAATAATGATCAATTTTAAAAAAGCCTCAATGTTTATATGGGAAAAGATTAATAAAATAGAGATAGTTAATGCACATGTGAAAATTGTTCAACTCCATAAGAAGTCAAAACAATAACAATTAAAAATATATACCATTTCACATATACGATTTGCAGATATATTTAAGGACATAAAATATTGCGGCACCTGAGTGGGTCATTTAGTTAAGCATCTTGCCTTTGATTCAGGTCATGATTCCAGGGTCCTGAGATTGAGCCCTGCATCCGGCTCCCTGCTCAGTGGGGAGTCTGCTTCTCCCTCTGCCTCTGCCACTAGCCCCCCAACTCATGCTCTCTTTCTCTCTCAAATAAACAAAATCTTTAAAAAAAGATAAGAAGAACATAAAGTATTAGTCACTGGCAATCATGCACGGCGATTGCTTTGATCTTACATTTCCGGAATAGCACTCTGAAAAGCAAGGGTCATTCAAATGTCTGTAACTTTTATTCCAATAATTCAACTTCTGAGGCCTTCACTTAAGAAAATTATCTTAAAGATCTTACAAAACCATAAAAATAAATACAAATTTGCTAAGATTTTCCATCTCTAGTGGAATGGTCTGGGTATATTTCTGAAGCATTGACTGAAATGTTGTCAGAAATATTTATTTGGGCTTGATGTGGTTCGGGAAGGAACTTATATTTTTACTGAGCCATTAAACTATTGGGATTCATTTGTTAAAGCAGCTGTCATGACCTTAACCAAAACTAATTTATGAGACTTAAATTATATGCATAAAGCATTTAAAACAGTGTGTTGCAAAGAAAGCTATCAGTAAATATTATATAGTTACATTATAACTATTGTTAATAATACCAAAGAATGAAAAGAATCTAAACAACTATAGTGGAAATATGTAATGATTATACATTTAAATAGAATATCAGGCAAAAATATTAAAATAAATATTAAAAAAGCATACAATTAAAATATAGCAACATGGAGAAATCTACATTAAAAGAAAATATTCCTAGTCACACTGAACTTAATTTATATTTGGAACTAACATTAAAATCTAATATACTAGCAATGGTTGAAAGCTACTTGAATGAAAGAGACAAAATGTTAACAGGCCATTACTTGTTACCAGAATTTGGGAATTCTAGAGAGGAATCTTGGACGAACTTGGAAATAAGGTTACATTATATCATTTATACATAATAGCTAAAAGCTGAAACATGAGAATCATCTTTAGAAAGAAGGATGTATCTCAATTTTTCAAAACATTGTTTTAATCTGTTTAAATATATTAGTACAGTGTGGGAAAACATGTAACACCATGAAATAGAAGAAGGGTTGCATAGTGATCAGCTTGGAAACCGTAGAGACAAATTTAGAATATCCAATAAACCGCAGTACAAGGCAGGGAGTGGTAGTAAATCACTTCGATTAATCATAGCAGAGCAGCTTGCAACATTTTATTCTCATAAGCATTCTTCTTGTGAAGTGGATGTATTAGTTACCTTATGTTATCAGGAAGCATTAAATTTGGTAGGTATTTTGGGGAATATTTTGTGAGTTATGTGTTGCTGAAAATAGAATGTATTTAAGTAATTCAGTCAGGGGAACAGGATCCAATCAAGAACATAAAGCATTAGGAAGATACATGAAAGATAAAATTTCTTTTATAACCAAGCATGTGGTCAGTTGCAATAAACACATCACATTCACTTGAAAATAATGACTTTTTTTTTCTGTCATTCAATTGCTTTGACACCCTTGTAGAAAATTATCTTACTGCATTTTTGTGGTCCTGTGTTCAGACTATTTTGTTCATTTCATCGCTTTAATTGTCTGTTACATCACACTGTTCCGAGCTTTGTACTTTGAAATGCAATAATGAGAGTTCTTAAACTTTCTTCTATTTTTGCAAAATTGGTTTTGGAATCAGCTTGCCAATTTCTAATTCTTATTGGCATTAAATAGAATCAATAGATCAAGTTAGGGAAAATTGTTGACTTCGTAATGTTGAGCTTTCCATTTTTAAAAAATATTTATTTATTTATTTATTCATTCATGATAGACATAGAGAGAGAGAGAGAGAAAGAGAGAGAGAGAGCAGCAGAGACACAGGCAGAGGGACAAGCAGGCTCCATGCCGGAGCCCTATGTGGTACTCGATCCCGGGATTCCAGGATCGTGCCCTGAGCCAAAGGCAGGCGCCAAACCGCTAAGCCACCCAGGGGTCCCCAGAGCTTTCCATTTTATAATGTGGTATATATCTTCATTTATTTAGGCTTTCTTAATTGCTTTTTTTCGTTTAATTTGTGCTTCGTTTTCTAGCTTTTTTTGTTTGAATCTTCAACAAAATTTCTGAATGAGTTTATCTGATTTTCCATTTACCTCCAGTACTTTATTTTTTTAAAGATTTTGTTTATTTATTCATGACACACACACACACACACACACACACACAGAGGCAGAGACACAGGCAGAGAGAGAACCAGGCTCCCCGCAAGGAGCCCGATGTGGGACTCGATCCCGAATTCCGGGATCACACTTGGGGCCGAAAGCAGACGCCCAACCACTGAGCCATCCAGGCGTCCCTGCCTCCGGTACTTTAAAGGAGTTATTCCATTATCATTGGCCTTTCTTAGTTTCAGATGAGAACTCTGTGGGCATTGATATCAGTGTTCCTCTATGTTTCATGTCTTTTTTTCCTAATCTTTCTTTAATCTTTGCTGTCCAGCAGTTATACTATGATGTGCCTTGGTATTATTTTCTTTGTATTTATTCTATTTGGGAGTTGATGTGATCCCTTGATATATGGATTGCCTATTTTTGAATAACTGTGAAATTTAGTATTTCTTCAACAATGTTATACCCCATCAGTTCTCTATTTTCTGGGTCTTCAGTTTTAAATGTATTAGATCATTTCATAGTATCCCACAGGTCATTGACCCTCTGTTCATTCATTTCAATCTTATATATTTTAGTTTTTTTATTCTTGGTATATTTTAATTCAAATAGTATTTACAACCTGCATTTAAACTCATTAGTCATTTCTTGTTTTTTTATGTAATTCATTATTAATTGCATTCGTTTTTGTTCCAGTTTAAAATTTTCCATTTTGTTCTTTTTTCATTTTACAATTTTTTTTATAAATCTTTATATTTCCTATCCCTTTTCCTGTTATATTCATTTTATGTAGTAGAACTTTTAATGTATTCGTTACACTTATTTTTAATCTTTTTTGCCGAATTAACATTCTATCCCTAGTGTGTCTGAGTCTAACTTTCTGTTTCTTTGCATGTTAATACTTTTATTGTATGTTAGACTTTATAGATTATATATTAGGGAATCCTGAATTTTAACTTATTTTTATGAGTATGTCTTCATCAGAAAATCAAATTTCTGGCATATTATCATGAACTTTTGGAGGCTTCATTTGATGATTTATGTGAATTAGCTTCTTTGTCCTGTGTCATAAACCTTATTTCAAAGATCTGTCCTTTATGATTTCAATGCAAAGTCTGTAATGTTTATCACTGCATTCTAACTTGGCACGACACAAACTATAAGCTCTGTCTCCGTGGAGAAGGCAGTAACAGAATTCTTTGTTCAGAATTTTCAGGATTTTATCTTTTTTATCCCATTTGAGCTGTGGGGAGTCCAGCCCCCACATGCGCAATTAGAGGTAGGCTAAGGACTTGACAAAACTTAGAGGCAGATTTTTGTGCTTTCCTTTTTGTATTTTCCTTTATTCTTTTAGCATTCCCCGATTATTTGCCATCACTCTGGAAATCCTAAACTGTATCTTTTGCCCCTCAAGTCTATAAGAGTATGACTCCTGCTTGAACTCTAGCTGCCCTACACAGAAGCCATTAATAAAACATTAATTTTATTCAGTGGTGACTATCTTTAAAGTGTCAAATTGTCTCGAGATTCTGCCTGGTTTTGTTGTTTTTAAAGATTTTATATATTTATTCATGAGGGACACACAGAGAGAGACAGAGAGACAGGCAGAGGGAGAAGCAGTCTCCATGCAGGGAGCCTGATATGGAACTCGATCCTGGGACCCAGGATCACACCCTGAGCCAAAGGCAGATGCTCAACTGCTGAGCCACCCAGGTGTCCCTTTGTTGTTTTTGCTTACTTTTTGTCTTTGTAAAAATGAAGTCCACCTTTATAAGTGTTATCAGTGGTGAAGTTAGCCTGATACTACTTTGCCATTACCCTCTTGGTTCATTCTAATAGATTTATATTCTTTGGTAAAATTCCCTGTATTTTCATCTACTTTTAATTTCTTCTTTTATTTTATGAATCATACTAACTAGTTTTATTTTTTTAAAGTCTTTTCTGGAAATTCTAATTTTTATATCACCAGTGGGCATTTCTTAATTTTTATTCTTTCTTTTGAAAATTTACTTTCATTTTAGTAGGTCCTTTTCCTTAGAATGCTCAGGAACTTTAAACAAGGGCTGGACAATGTGTGTAGAACTTTTAGTAGTTCCAGATAGTGTTTTGTTCTTTCAGAGATCTTTTGCTTGCTAGGTAGGTAAAGTTGGATGCTCTTTACCTTAATCTTTTCAGATGCTTTGCTGGGTCTAGATTGCCTTGAAATTGTGACTGTTGCCCTGTGTATCTCTGGTTCCTCTGTGTCCCTTGGAGCTATCCTTTTAGAATTGCAACTTAAAATTTTACATGTCTTACAGGGTCCATACCTCTGGCAGGTCCTAAATTTTATTCTTCATTTCCTCATTACTGTTTCTGTGGTATGTGTCATTTTCTTTTCATTTGGATGTTTGCATTTATTTCATAATTTATATTTTGCTTTAACAAATGATGTTATAATGTTCAGTTTTGCATATATGATCTTGAATATTTTTAGCAGTATACAAAAAGATTTTTTTTGAGAAAGAAAATTCATTTTTAGAATTTTTGTTTTAAAATGTAACTCATACATCATAAAATTCACCATTGTTGCATCATATAATTAATTGAGTTTTAGTATATTCACAGTGTGTCCATTAATAGACTAATAGGTCAGGAAGAAGAGGTATACATATATACAATGGGATTATTGCACAGCTTGTAAAAAAGAATGCGATCTTGCCATTTGTGACATGAATAGACTGAAGGATATTATTCTGAGTGAAATAAGCCGTACTGAGAAAGACTACTACAATATGATTTCATCCATATGTAGAATCTAAACACTAAAATGATTAAGCAAATAAAAAGTAGAACCTAATCTATAAGGATAGAGAACATAGTGATGATTGCCAGAGAGAAAGGAGTGGGGAAGCACAAATTATTGAAAGGGAAGGGAAAATACAGGCTTCCACTTATGCAATGAATAATTCATTGGGATAAAAGCTAGCATGATATGGGGACAGATGGTGACACACTTGTTGTGAGCATAGTATAACAGTATGGAGAAGTTGAATCTCTATGTTGTATACCTAAAACTAGTGTAGTAGCGAATGTCCATTAACTGAAATAAATTCTTTAAAAAAAAGCAGAATCTGTAGTCAGTTTTTTTATGATGTAGATAAATAATGAAGCCATTTGCACAAAATAATTGATTCTGATAAAAAAACTTCAGTAAATTAAACATTTAAGTGGGTAATCTAGAAAAAATAAAATTGTAATTACGGTTCATAAATTTTACCTTTTCTAGAGCATAGCATTTTATGGTTTTCAGTATATTCAGAATTGTGCAACCATCACCATTATCTTGTTTCAGAATATTTTAATTCAACCCCAACACAACCCTGGCAACCATAATCAGGTATTTCCCAGTTCCCATATTCCTACCCTGTGGTAACCACTAAACAAATTTTAGTCAATATATTTGCCTATTCTGGACATTTCATATAAATGGAATCATGCAATATGTGCCCTTTAAGGTTTTACTTCTTCCACATAGGGTAATGTTTTCAAAGTCCATAATGTAGCATTCATCACTACTATATATTCTGTTGTATGGTTATGCCACATTTTGTGTATCCATTCATAGTTGATGGCCATTTCTGGTGTTTTTACCTTTTGGCTATTATGAATAATACTCCTTTATACATGCATGTACAATTTATTTGTAAACATGTTTTGCATATTGGGTTGTATTGGGTATATAGCTATGAATTTAATTGGTTGGTAATAAAAAGTAGTTCTTTTTGGGGTGCCTGGATGTCTCAGTTGGTTAAGTGTATGACTCTTGATTTTAGCTCAGGTCATGATTTTAAGTTCATGAGATCGAGTCCTGCATTGGGCTTCCTACTCAGCAGGGAGTCTGCTTGAGATTCTCTCCCTCTCCCCCACCATTTTTATCTGTATATCTAATAAATAAATAAAACTTAAAAATGTAATTCTCCTTGACTTTTTATGGAACTCCCATATTCCTTTCTGATATTTTATTAAATATCTTTTTGCTTAGCATTTTGCATTCTTCCTCATGCAACAATACTAGGTCATGCTTCTGTATTTTCTTGAATTTGTTCAAAATAAAAGAATTTCTTGTGGGAAATGACACTTTCTCCTATTCAAGAATTATATCTTCTCTGGCCCTTGCTATTTTAATAGGTCTTCCCTGCCTTGTGTTAGAATTATTTTATAATTTCTTTTTCTTTTTTTTTTTTTTTTTGGTGGAAGCATTTGTGTGGAATGAATTGATATGTTGTGTCATGCTTTGCTTTATTTTTATCATATGTGTGATACTTTTTGCTATAAAAATGTTCAAATTTAGGGTCATAAGTGGTATCAGTGTTTTTTTTTCAGTTGGTTGTGATTTCCTCAATTTTACTAAAAAAATCTTTTCCAACTCTCCAAGTTTTTTCAGCAATTTCTAAAGAGAGTTCCAATATGCCACCTTTTCTCCATATCCCACATAGTTTTCACCATTGTAGACATTTTGGCATTACTCTATACATTTGTTATAATAAATGAATCAGTATTGATAAATTATTATTAAATAAGCTCCATAGTTTACATTAAGTCTTTCTCTTGTATTGTATAGTTCTATGGGTTTTGACAAATACATTTCATCATTTTAAAAGCATTAGAATATCAGGCAAACTAGTTTTACCTAAGCATACCCGTGCTCCATTTATTCATCCCTCCATCTCTTCTGTTGTACCCTAGAAACCAGTGATATTTTTACTCTCTGTATAATTTTGCTTTATTCAGAACTTCATATATTTGGAATCATACAGGGTATGACCTTTTCAAAGTGGTTTCTTTAATTTTGCCATTTATATTTAAGGTTTGTCCATAGCTTTTCATGGTTTGTTAGCTCATTTTTTTTTACCACCAAATAATATTCCACTGTATGAATGTACTGGCGTTTGTTTATCCATCCATCTACTAAAGGACATCTTGACTTTTTTTTGTGATTTTGTTACTTATCAATACAGTGGAAATATAAATAAATAAATAAATAATTTTTCAACTCAACATCTCCTAGATTTTACTTTCTGTTATCTTCTAAGACTTTTTATGCTTGCATTTTACATTTAGATCTATGATCCATTTTGAGTAATTTTTGTGAAAAGTGAATGTCCACTTGTTTCAGCACAATTTGTTGATATGATTATTTTCGCTCTGTTGAATTGTTTATGCTCCTATAGTTCAATAGACTGTATTTATGTTGTATTTTTCCGGACTTTGTATATGGTTTTATTCATATATATATATAAAGTATGAGTATATATATATATTACTAATATCACAATGTTTTGCTTACTGTGGCTTTATAGCAAATCTTTAGGTTGTATGGTTTTAGTCCTAATGTTTTATTTTCTCCTTCAGTATTGTTTTGGCTACCCTGGCTCTTTTCCCTGTCCATATAAACATTGAATCAGTTTATCTAAGTAAACAAATTAACTTGCTGATATTTTGATTATTACAGCATTAAATCTATCAGTGAAGTTGAGAAAAACTCGCATCTTGATGTTATTGAGTCTTCTTGTACATGAACACGGAATATATTTCCATTTATTTGGACCTTATTTGATTTTTTTTAATTTAGAGTTTTGTAGTTTCCTAATATAGACTTTGTACTTATTTTTTTTTTTTGTAATTATACTAAGGGTTTTTTTTTGGTGCTGATATAAATGTTGTATTTTAAATTTCAATTGTTCATCACTGTTATATAGGAAAACAATTGATGTTATTTCCTACAATTTTATCTTTTTAAAAATTACTTAGTAGTTCCAGGAGGTTTTTTTTGTTGATTTGAGGCATTTTCTCTATAGACAGTGATGTCATCTGCAAATGAAGACAATTTTATTTTTTCCTTTTCCAACTAATATACCTTTTATTTCCTTCTCTTATGGCATTAGGTAGATCTTTCACTATGCCGTTGATTATGAGTGATGAAAGGAAACATACTTTTCTTGTTCTTTTTTTTTCTTATCTTTTCTTGTTCTTGATCTTAGGGGGAATACATTTAGTTTCTTGTCATTAAATGTAATGTTATCTTTAGGTTTATTGGAGATGTTCTTCATCAAGTGGCGGAATTTCCTCCCCTCTACTTCTTTTTTGTTGAATGTCTTTGTCATGAATGAGTATTATCCTTGTGCACACTTAAAGTTTAACTTTTACTTGTATGTTTCTACTTTTCCAGATATTGATTTTTGGTAATATATGGTCAGGGCGCAGGATCGATTTCTGTTTTTTCTTTATGCATAACTCATTGTGCCAGCATTGTATATGAACTTTAGATGTTTATTCTATTGATTTTTATTTTCACTTCTATCATGTATTGTTCCATATATGTCTTTGAACTCTTCCATTAGTCATTATATCATTTATTGTGTCAAATACCACACTGTCTTATTACTTTTTCTAGGAAGCCATGATGAAAGGAAGTATCAAAAAAGATTATCAAAACATAACCTCAAAATGCAGGGTGCCCATGTTCAAATCTGCTCCTGTCTGTTGTTTGCCCTTTTAAGAATAATGTAACTTCATATCTCTGACTCTTTTTATGAAAAATAATCATGAGAAGTAATGAGCTAATGTATGTAAAGTACTTGGAAGAGTGCCAAATAGGATGTGCTAAATAAGTGTTAACTGTTATTAGCAAGATCTTGTAAAGCGCCACTTCGTAATTCTAAAAATTGATTTATTATCTTTCCCTTTCCCTACATAAAGTAGGCTTTGGAAACTAGTTTTTAAGTCCCCACAAAAAAAGTGATTTATATTTGACTAAAACTATATTGAATTTTTAAATAAATTTTAGAAAAAGAAACATCTTCATGATATTGAATAATTTTTTCCACAAACTTGGTTTCTTTCTCCTTTTAAAAAATGTATTTAAAACACTCAATAATATTTTATACATTCTTCCATAAATGTCTTGCTCATTTTGTTAGATTTATAACTTAACATTGTATAGTTTTTGTTGATAACTTTGACATGGTATTATATATTGATAGTTTGATATAGATAACGTTATGATGATAAGGGATGTTTCTTCCATTCATATGTTCTTGCAGTGTTTAATTATGACTGTTGAATTTATCTAAAATGTCTTCCCCATCTACTAAGATGAAGATACGTTTTATTGTTTTAAAATTTATTGTTATGATAAATGACTTTAAATAATTTTATTTAATCTATATTACTGTCATTTCCTAGATAAACTCCAATTATTCATAATGTATTATCATTTTCAACATATTGTATTTTATTTTCTTATATTTTATTTAGATTTTTCAACAATGTTCATAAATGAGATTTTCTGAAATCTTATAAATAATTTCCTTTATTATCTCATAGTTTGTTGTACTTGATGCTAGGATCAAAATATATAATACCACCATAATAAAATGACATAAGTAGATTTCCTGTTATCCTTGAAATTCTTTATAAAATTCAAGCTATCTGGTCCTATATTGAATGCTATAACTTTTTAGGTAAAAAATACAAATCTGGTCTTATTTTGGTCTAGTGGATAGATAAGAACTACTGATACAGATTTTTATAGTTTCTAAAAAAGCCATTTTACTGAGGAATGACTGACATATGTAAAATTCTATATTTTTAACATATAACTTGAGTTTGGAGCTAAGTATACACCTAGGAAACAATCACCATAATGTCATCACCATATCCATCAGCTTCAATAGTTTCCTTCTTTATTTTTTAAAAATAATTTATTTATTTACTTGAGAGAGTGAGAGAAAGAGAGAGCACAAGCATAAGCGGGGCAGATGGAGAGGGAGAAGCAAACTCCCCACTCAGCCGGGAAGCAGACACAGGGTTCCATCCCAGGACTCAAAGATCATGACCAGAGCTGAAGGCAGATGCTTAATTGACTGAGCCACCCACGTGCCCCTCTTTTCCTTCTGATTAGAACACAACCTAAGATCTACCCTCTTATTAAATGTTTAAATATACAGTACAATGTTGTTAACTATAGCCATATTAACTCTTTATCATATATATGGTTTCCAAATATTTTCTCCTATTTCATATGTTGCATTTTCACTTTGTTGATTATATTCTTTTCTATGCAGAAAACTTTATCTGCTATAATCCCACTTGTCAATTTTTCCTTTTGTCTTTGCTTTTATTATTTTTGTTTAAGATATCATTGCCAAGGGGCAGCCTCGGTGGCTCGGCAGTTTAGCGCCGCCTTCAGCCCAGGGTGTGATCCTGGAGACCCGGGATCGAGTCCCACGTCAGGCTCCTTGCATGGACCCTGTTTCATCCTCTTCCTGTGTCTCTGCCTCTCTCTCTCTCTCTCTCTCTCTCTGTGTGTGTGTGTGTGTGTCTCATGCATAAATAAATAAAATCTTAAAAAAAAAAAAAAGATATCATTGCCAAGATCAATGCCATGATGATTTTACTCTATGTTTTCTTCTTTCGGTTTTATAGTTTTAGGTACTATATATCTAATTCTGTAATCCACTTGGAGTTGATTTTTTGTTTGGTATAAGTTAAGGGTTCAATTTAATTCTTTTACATGTGTACATGCTATTTTTCTGGCACCATTTGTTGCAGAGACTGTATAATAGATATATGGGTATATGTGTATATATGTGTGGGTTTATTTCTGGGCTCTATAGGTCTATGGATTCCAGAAGTCAATGTGTTTGCTTTTATGGCAAGTACAACAGTGTTTTGATTACTGTTGCTATATAAAATATTATGAAATCAGGAGGTATGATGCCTCTGGATTTTATTTGTTTATTTGAGAGAGAGCAAGCATGAGCAGGACCGTGCAGAGGGAGAGAGAGAAGCAGACTTCCCATTGAGCAGGGAGCCTGGTTGCTTTTCCTTTTGTGGTTCATATAGGTTTCAGGATTTTTTTTTCTAATTTGGTAAAAGAAAAAAAAAAGAGTCATTAGGACTTTGATGAGGATTACATTGATTCTGGAGATCACATTGGGTAATAGGAATATTCTAATATTAATTTTTCCAAACCACGAACATGGAATGTCTTCCATTCATTTGTGTATTGTTTAAATTTCTGTCATCAGTATTTTATAGTGTTCAGTGTACAAGCCTTTCATCTCCTTGGTTAAGTTTATTCCTAATCATTTTATTCCAAATTCTTTATCTTATTTTAAGTGGTGGTTTTCCTGTTATGATAGTTTAATGTTACTTTATAAAAATGCAACTGATTTTTGCATATTGATTTTGTATCCTACAACTGCTTTGGATTTATTTGTTGGTTATGTTTTTTTGTGTGTGTGGAGTCTTTAGGGATTTCAATATATAAGATCATATCTGCATAATGGGACAATTTTATTTCTTTCTTTCCAATTTGGTTAACACTATCATCATTTCCTAATTTTTCTGGCAAGAACTTCTAAGACTATATTGAATAGATGTGTCTAGCATAGTTATCCTTACCTTGTTCCTTATGTTAGAGCAAAATCTTTCAGTGTTTCACCATTATATATGATGTTAGCTTGGGAGTTCATATATATCCTTTATTATGTTGAGATAAGTTCCTCCTATGCCTATTTGGTTGAGATTTTTTATTTTGAAAGGTTTGCATTTTGTAGAATGCTTTTTCTGATTTTATTGAGATGATTAGGTGATTTTTAACCTTTATTCTGTTAATGTACTTTATCATATTGACTGTATGTGTTAAATCATCTTTGTATTCCTTTTTTAAAGAGATTTTATTAATTTATTTATTTGAGAGAGACACAGAGATAGCAACAGAGATTGCAAAAGAGAGTATAAGCTGGGAGGAGTGGGAGAAGCAGGCTTCATGCTGAGCAGGGAGCTGGAAGTGGGACTTGATTCCAGGACCCTGGGATCATGACCACTATCAAAGGCAGATGCTTAACAAATTGAGGCACCCAGGAGCCCCCCATCTTTGTATTCCAAAGATAAATATCGTTTGGTATCAGCGTATGATCTTTTAAATGTGCTATTAGATTCAGATTGCTATTGTATTATTAAAATTTTTTCCATCTGTGTTCATCAGGCATATTAGCCTATAGTTTCTTTTTTTGTGATGTCTTTGGTTTATGTATTAGAGTGATGATGGCCTCAAAATGAATTTGTAGGTGTTCCTTCTATTTTTTGCAAAATTATAAGGAATGTTGTTGTGAATTCTTTAAATATTTGATAGAATTCATCCATGAAGCTTTCTTATTCTGGGATCTTCTTTGTTGTTGTTGTTGTTTTGATTACTGATTAAATCTCTTTTATTTGTTATTGGTCTTTTTTTTTAAATTTTTATTTATTTATGATAGTCACAGAGAGAGAGAGAGAGAGAGAGAGGCAGAGACACAGGCAGAGGGAGAAGCAGGCTCCATGCACCGGGAGCCCGACGTGGGATTCGATCCCGGGTCTCCAGGATCGCGCCCTGGGCCAAAGGCAGGCGCCAAACCGCTGCGCCACCCAGGGATCCCCTGTTATTGGTCTTTTTAATATTTCTTCTCGAGTCATTCTTAGTACATTGTATTTTTGTAGGAATTTGTTCACTTCTTTTAGGTTATCCAGTTTTTGCCACCAGATTGTTCATAATAGTCCTTTATAATCTTTTTATTTTTTAAATTTTTTTCAAAGATTTTTAAATTTATCGAGTGAGAGAGAAAGGGGGGGAAGAGAGAGAGAGAGAGAGAGAGAGATTGAGGTTGAGGCAAAGAGAAACGGAGAGTCAGGGGAAACAGCCGAGGGAGAGGGAGAGAGAGTCTCCAGTAGATTCCCCCCTGAGCAAGGAATCCTATACGGGCCTCCATCCCACAACCCTGAGATTATTATATGAGCTAAAATCAATGGTCAGGGATGCCTGGGTGGCTCAGCGGTTGTGCGTCTGCCTTTGGCTCAGGATATGATCCTGGGGTCCCGGGATTGAGTCCCACATCGATCGGGCTTCCTGCGTGGAGCCTGCTTCTCCTTCTGCCTATGTCTCTCTCTCTCTCTCTGTCTCTCATGAATAAATAAATAAAATCTTTAAAAAAATATAAAATAAATCAACAATCAGATGCTTAACCAACTGAGCACCCCCAGGCGCGCCCCTCGCAATCTTTTTAAACTAATGTGACATCAACTTTAATGCCTCTTCTTTTAATTCTGATTTATTTATTGGAGTCTTCTCTTTATTTTATAGCTATGATATGAATTTGTTTTTAACTTTTCAAAAATCCAAATCTTAGTTTTGTCAATTTTTTTCTGCCAATGTTGGGCCTATTCTATTCTTATTTTTATACTTCTTTGAGGTATAAAATTGATTATTTATTTGAGATTTTTCTTTAATTTAAGAGTTCATCACCATAAGCTTCCAGTTTAGGAGTACTTTCGCTATATTTAATAAGTTTTGGTGTGTTAAATTGTAGTTTTCATTTTTCTCCAAATAGTTTCTGATTTCCTTTTTGGTGTCATTTTAAATCCATTGATTATTAAGAGTTTGTTTAATTTCCATATATTTTTGAATTTTTTGATTTTCCATGTTATTTGAATCTAGTTTTATTGTATTGTGAGGATTTCAATCTTCTAAATTTTTTTTTCAATCTTCTAAATTTGCTAAGGTTTTTTTTGTTGTTGTTGTTGTAAAATGTGATACACCCTGCAAAAAGTTCCATGATGTGTGCTTGAGAAGAGTATTTTTCTCTTGTTGCATGTAATGTTCAGTTATATATCTTATTTCTCTCTGGTCTTCAATGTTGTTCAAATGTGCTATTTCCCTATTGATTTCTGTCTGAATGATTTACGCATTATTTAAAGTGGAATATTGAAGTCTTCCAATGTACAGTTATTTATTTTCCACTTCTAATCTGTCAGTATTTTGTTCGAACATTTAAGTAATCTGGCATTGTGTGCATATATATTTATAATTATTATATCTCCCAATTGAATCAACACTTATGTCATTATATAATGACCATTGCTGTCTCTTATGACAAATTTTCAATTAAAGTCCATTTTGTCTGTTATAGCTTCCCCGTCCCCTGCTATTTTATGTTTACATTTCTATGGAATATCTTTCTCATCACTTAACTTTCATTCTATGTGTTTTTTTAAATCTAAAATATATTTCTTATAGACAACACATAGTTTTATTCTGTTCTTTTATCTTTTTAGCCAGTTTGTCTTTTGCTTGAGGAGTTTAGTTCATTTACATTTAAAGATATTATAAAGGGCAAGTTTGTGAGTTTGCCATTTTGTTGTTTTCTTTGGTTTTGTTTTATAGTTCTTGTATTCCTTTCTTCCTATCTTCCTTTATGGTTTCATGTATTACCGCATTGATATACTTTAATTTTTTTCTCTTTACCTTTGTGTATCTCCTTTAGGTATTGTCGTTGTAGTTACCTTGAAGGTTATGTAAAACATAATGATATCATATAGTCATAACAGCCTATTTTGAGCTAATAACAACTTAAGTTTAATTGCTTACATGAAGTGTACATGTTTACAACTCTACTGTAACAATTTATTGATATCACAATTTTCACCTTTCATTTTGTATATCTGTTAATAGATTGTTATAATTAGTTATTCTTCAATACTTTTTCATCTTAATTTTTACAACAGGGTTAAAAGTCACTTATACATTAACATTATAGTATTATATTATTCTGTATCTGTCTATATATTTACCTTTATTAGTGTGATTTATATTTTCCTGGGTTCTTGTGTTGCAGTTTACAGCACTTTTATTTCAAATTGAAGAACT